>NC_134409.1:54783687-55083687 GCF_038048845.1 Mixophyes fleayi | reverse complement strand
GGTTTGAGGAACTTGACAAAGAGTTCAAGGTGTTGACTTGGCCTCCAAATTCATTAAGATTCTTGTGGCGTGTTAATGTGGTAGTATATATTTGTGTTTTACCACTACTTGGAAGAGTTGAATATGGTACAAAAGGAACTGTACCAAAACTATACCATAGTCCAAATTAACCATTTTCTAATTATACTTTAAAAAAGTATGTTTAGAAAAAGTATGTTCTGATTGGTTCCTGTGGATTATGACAAGTCTTATGACAATTGGTGCACAGGTAACTTCCAGAAATGTCCCTCCACTATGTGTATGTAGTCTTAATCCAAACACCTGGGCACACTCTAAAACAGGATGCGTGTAGTAGCACTTACAGCACCTGTCAGCTGAAAGACCGTAGCAAAATTAAAATGGGTATGCACAACAAGTTGCATCAAGCCATGTGTGCAAAAAGGGCAATGTATTGTGAGGTGTTCGCATCCTTTGCCAAGTGTGTGTATTCTGTTATTATGCATAGTTTATTAGAATTTCCAATACATGTGTGCACTTCTACTGCCTGTCTGGAAGCAGGAATGTCCAATGCTATCCCAAGTAGCTACACTGAAAGGTTCATGCATTACACGCATGCCTTGACCTTCTGCAGCTGATGCACCTGTTTTTTTTATTATGCTTCTTATATGTTTAAAGAAGCAAATGGCTAGTGGCTATCTGTCACTGTTATACGATCAATTCATTCTTGCTCTGGGTTGACCCCTTTTACCCATGAAACACGTGGCTATGAAGAGGTACTATTGTGTGACAGATTGTTTTGTGTAGTATGACTAGTGCATAATTTAAATGCATCTAAAATACAGAGGAGTTTTATTAGAGATTAGGGTGCATAGATGTGTTTAGCGATATCTAATTATAACCATGGTATGAAGTGGAACATTATAAATAGATTGTTGAGTCAGCAGGACTCACAAGATTTAACTTTAGAACACTCAGATACCCATTATCTATCAGCTATAACTTTAATGAAACTAGAAAGTATTTTATAGCATATTACATTAGAATTTTATGTATGGAATACATATGGCAACAATTAATTACTGTTTAGCAGTGCTTAATTAAATGAGCACATTTAACACAATTTGTCTGCTATACAAATTATAATCCCAGCATATGATGCCTGAAATAAGATTTACACAGAAAATAACAGGACCAAGATGACTCCATCTGGGATAAAATGAAAAATTGAAGAAGCTAAATGTTTATTTCTGATTATTATTGAAAGAGGAAACATACATAATACGTAACCCTGATATATTATGTAATATTATTTATGTTGTAGTACAGGGTGATTTGTTGTACCTTTCCTCTGTTATGAGAACAGCACAATTTACTCAAGAAAGAAATCACTAATCACTTACATATTTTCCCAGGTTGCTTGTCACTGTTTTTGCTTGAAGGCTTAACTTATTTACATTTATTTAAATGTAATATGTAAGTTTCTTGGTTCTCAGCTTATAAACTGCAATACCGTTGACATTGGAAAAGACCTCTGTAAGGTATCACTGGACAACGTTTATGTATAGGGCAGCTTGGTAAAGCCAAGTTGGCTTTATGACTTTCATTTCATATAGAGGTAACTCAAGTCAATTGCACCTTAAAAAAGTATATACTTACAACCCAGCTCCTGTTCCCGTGCATGCCCCTTCTCCTTTTTACTATGTTAAGCCTATCAATCTCACTTTGCAACATGCTATTCTCAGTGACTGTTACAGTCTTAATCTTAGGTGGATATACACTTAAGGCAAACCTGAGTCAGAAATGTATGATGTAAAGTTGTATATATAAATCTGGTCATGCAATGAAAAGTTCAAGCCACTTAGTCTGAGTTCCATGTAGCAGGATCACTGACCAATTTGGCCACATCACTTATGGTTTAGACTGGGTGAGTTTTTGGAAAATTACTGCACATACATGACTATAGTAATAATAACAGTATTTTCCAAAGCGTCTGATAGCGCTCTGATTTCAATTGGATTATTATGTGGCTTTTTGCTTTTGGGCCATACACATAGGGGCAATTGCCCAATATTGCAGTGTGGTTGGCCATCTTCACTCATTTATCACACTTTATGACACTTATTAGCATAAATATTAGTTAGGTTTCAATTTTTGTGTTTAGAATTTTAGGTCATTATCTTCCGAAAATGAATGAGAAAAAAACATTTAAAGGCATTGTACACTTTTGGCATCTTCTACATAGATACCGCCACATCACCAATTACTATACCTACAGTTACTTGTACTGGGCAAGCAGACCAGCCGACAAAGTTGAGAGCTGTCAGCATGTCTGGTCGGGTAGTTCATATTTCCTGCATTTATGTGTGTGGCGTATGTGGCATCTGACTAGACAATTTATCTTCATTAGTATATAGGGATGCTTTCAGTTCTCTGCTGCTGACAGAGGTTTCCTATCCAAACTGTCAGTGAGGCTTGACTGGTGCTCATTGAAAGAAATAGTGGGAGTTCCAGTGTACCTCCAAAGAACTCTTACATGGAGAGGATACCCTACTGAGGAGGGAGGGATGTCTAAAAGTTGACTATCTTCATTACCTAGGTATTAATCTGCCACGGCCTCTCATTTATATAATTGTTTATGTAACGGTAAACTTTATGAGATATATATATATATATATATATATATATATATATATATATATATATAAAATTTATATTATCGTTAGAGTATAAAATGTCGTGTTTTGTTCTTATTAATTTTTAATATTAGAACTGCCGAATAAGATTTCAAAAATATGTGCAGCAACAATTACGCATATCTCGACAAAACATGAAATAAAACCAGCACTAAAACCAGGAATAAACCTGTAAAGAAACTGAAGGTTTTTATGTACTTATTTAGAAAAATGCATATTATCATCTGTTTGTCTTCCTCAGAATGTGAATTTTACACTGATACAATGAAACAACCACTTCTTCAAATACATATGAGTTGTCTGAAACCTAGAGAAGAATTTCACCTAAATCTAATAATTTAGTTTTGAGTGGTTCTCTAAGATGATATACAAAGTTGGCCTGGTGTTACCTTTATACAGCTGGTCCACTGCTTCAACAGTCCAGTGTTGTGATCCTCTCTTCTGTTACCACTTGCCTGAAAAGGTCAAGTCAATCTTAACAATTTTTCTTGGATGTTTTCAGTCCTTAGAAGTCTCTCAGTTGTACCAAACCTTTGCGGAGCTAAGTTTTTTTTTTTTGATTCCTCATATTGTGCTTTGAAGAAGACTTGTTTTGTTTGACTGTATATCATGATTCTACTTTCTCCAATCCTTCGACCACGACCTTGTCACGCACTATTTTACCTCCTCCATTCCCTTGGCTTTCGCTTTATCCGTCACTGTTCTACCACCTTCAATTTTTTTGCTTCAACTTGTACTTCTCGATCGGTCCGCTCAGAGCTAAGTGGCTTGACCAGATGTCTGGTAGCTACTCCAGCTAAGTGGGACTTTCCTGGGAGCTGCCAGCACCGTGACACTATTATTTTGAAAATACGTGAACAAGGCTTCTAGTAATTCATTACTTATATAATTTCTAGAATCTGAGCTTTTGTTAGCGGAAGGCTGCTATGATGATCACTCTCAAAGTGGGTCATACTCTTCTATTTATGAGGAAAACAAAGAAAATGTTATAGCGTTTCTTTGTGCATAGCTTGCTTTCCCGTTATATTCTAGTAATTGCTGCACAGTATAATGCTGCTCATTAGACATGAGTAGCACCCACTAGGCTCAGATAGCAGCTAAAATAACAAATGTAGAATCTGTGTCCTGTCTAATGCTTCAGAAAGAAGATCCAGACAGATCAATAGCAGAACTGACAAGCCAATTTAAGAGATTGGAGAAGATTGGCTTATCAAGGTTACAAGGTGAGGTCTGGGACTGGAGGAAATAGGGGGATCGAGGTCAGGATTGGGGATTGCAGAATCATTGATGTCACTAACCAAGGTCAAGGGTTGAAGGAAATGGACTGGTCCAGCAGGTCAAAGTTCAGTAACAGAGTAATCACATGCAAAGGAGTCCTCCCAGCTAATGATCAGTACTAATACATTGCTCAGGCATGGATTGCTGAGTACAGATGCCTAGAAGGAGGAAAGCAGGTATAGCTACTAATTATTATTTTATTCATATAGTGTCAATCATATTACGCTGTGTGGTACAGAGGATATGTAGTAATGAAATTTGACTTTATAATCCTACACCTATTACAAAAAACAAAATCAGTGACCGTAGCAGAGACTTACAAATGTGTACCAATATAATATGCATCCAAAAAAGTAATGCTGGGTCTAGTAGTTATGATGTGGCTGCATGAAAAGGAAAGGCTGTGCACATGCATGCAGTGTCCTTTAGTGAAACTGCAGAGGTTTTTGCAATGTAAATCAAGATAAATTATGTCAGAACTCTTTTCACCTAATATGACCTTACAACTAACAAAATTCAAATGAAATCCAAAAGACAATTTTCAGGAAAAAGAAGTGAAAATAAAAAATACCCTGGTTGCGTAAGTCATCATTTATTTATTTATATAGTGTCAATAGATTCCGTAGCACTTTACAATTGTGGCGCCTTATAAATAAAAATTAATAATACATACATACAGAGAGGTAAGAGGGCCCTGCTCGCAAGCCTACAATCTATGCGATAATGGTTTGATACACAAGGGTAATTGCTACATCATATTGAATATTTGTCCAGCAAGAATGCAAAGGTTACAAAGTATTTAGTGGGGTGTATGCTCGGTCACACAACTATGATTGTCAGAGGGTTGTTGTCGTGTGTTAGCTGTGTAAAGGGTGATAATAAGGTAACCTAGGGAAATTAAGCGGGTGGTAGAGGAATACTATAAGCTTGTCTGAAGAGGTGGGTTTTCAGAGAACGCTTTAAGGTTTGAAGACTACAGGAAAGTAGTGCGAGGGAGTAAATTCCATAAAGTGGGTTGTGAGGATACCACCCTTAGCTGGGATGGAAGTTACCCTCTGTGGGATTCAACTCACTCGGGTAGACCAGGATATATCCAAAATAAGACTTTATTACGACAGCACAACACCACAAGACGTTCACAAGTTACAGGGTAAATGGTAGCATGTATCCTCCAGCAATATTACCACTACCGTTTAGCAAAACAGTTATGGTGTCTCCTAGCCTGGGTTACTAGCTCACACCAACCCTGTCCTGGTAGGGTTCCCTCCAGCGGCACCACAATGCCTGGCCCAGAGTCCTTTTCACTGATGTCTTCTACACCAGGATCCTCCAAACTAGCATAGCTCCCCTGGCATTCTCCTCGCCCTATCTTATTTTCTGTATCCACAGGAAGTAGGGTCAAATGTCTCAAACCTCCCCTTTACAGAAGGGGTCTCCCAGTCAACAATTTAGCTACTAGACATATTGTCCCTGTTATCTTGATTAGACAATAGAATGGCTTGACTCAATTAGCTGTTTTGGCTGGATACACTACACATGGGGTTACAATAGTACATCAAGGAATGACACTGCACGCTTACATGGAACAATAAGACTTTTGACATATTATATCAGCAGTATTACACAATATAAGTCTGTGATACATTTTGATACAATTACATTTATATTGATACATTTCCCCATGCTATTTTAACCAATATATTACTGTGGAGGCACATTGCATATCATTAGAAGTTCTAACCTCATTACCTCTCAGGTTATCTGTTGACCTTGCTAATTAACATGGGCTGCCAACTAGTTAACTCAGACATTGTTCTGATTACAAACCAAATCTCAGCTGCCCCCCATAACAATGGACATTGGAGACAAATGGTAATTACATTAGCTAGCACAAGCAAAATGACTGCTGTTGGTCTGATATTTTCACACAGTATGGCAATATTCTTTATATTTATACTACATACAATATCGCAGGTAATAGCAAGGGCAAAATGTACCTAATAACATGAAATAATAATACACATAATACACTGATGCTCTGGTGTATATACTTAGACTGGGCCAAGGATTAAAATGTACATTAAACTGTGAGAAACGGGTGATGAATACAAAGTTCTCAGTCCAGTAGCACCCCGTTTCCTCACATGGGTGCAGCCCGAAAAAAGTCCTGTAACCTAGAATGGGAAGAAGTGATGAGAATGAAAGAGAGACTTAGATCTTGTGCAGAACGGAGGTGTCAAGTTGGGAGATATTTTGAGACAAGTGAGGAGATGTATGTTGGTGCAATTTTGTTGATGACCTTCTATGTTAGTAGAAGATTTTTATATTGGATTCTTTAAAAAACAGGCAACCAATGTAGAGACTGACTCTGCGACTCAGCAGACTAAAATCAATTTGCCGGAAAATCAATCTAGCCGCTGCGTGCAAAATAGATTGCAGGGGCTCGAGTCTGATTTTGGGAAGACCAGTATGGAGAGAATTACAGTAGTCGATGCGGGAGATAAGTGCATGAATTAAAGTTTTGGCAGTGTCTTGTATGAGATATGTACATATTCTGGAAATGGTTTTTTTAGATGTATGTAACCTGATTTAGCTATAGAGTCGATGTGGGGAACAAAGGATAGTTGTGAGTCAAGGATTACACCAAGGCAGCGAGCTTGTGGGTTGGGATTTATGGACATGTCAACAGAAATAGAAATGTCAGGCAGGAAGCTTCTATTGTTGGGTGGGAATATTATTCTGCTTTTGAAAGATTGAGTTTCATTGGTCGAGAGGACATCCAAGATGAAATGGCAGAAAGACAGTCAGTAACGCGAGACAACACAGATGGTGAGAGATCCAGGATAGGATAAATAAATTTGTGTATCATCAGCATAGAGATGATACTGAAATCCAAAGGAGCTTATTAGTTTTCCAAGAGAAGTGGTGTAGATCGAGAATAGTAGTGGACCTAGGACTGATCCTTGTGGTACTCCAACTGATAAAGGAAGCGGAGTGGAGGTTGTTCCAGAGAAATTAATACTGATACAGTATAGAACAGTGTCTTGAAGACCTAGAGATTGTAACATCTGTACGAGGAGAAAGTGGTCAACAGTGTTGAATGCAGCAGAGAGATCCAGGAGAATTAGAAGAGAGTAATCACATTTAGTTTTAGCTGTGATCAGATCATTGACAACCTTGGTCAGCGCAGGGTCTGTTGAGTGTTAAGAGCGAAAGCCTGATTGAGAAGGATCCAATAGGTTGTTTGCAGAAAGGAAATGTGTGAAGGCAATTCTCTCTAAGTTTAGAGGGGTATGGGAGCTGACAGATGAGGCGATAATTTGAGAGAGCGTTTGGGTCTGATTTTTTTTTAAATTTTTTTTTTTTGTTAGAATAGGAGTAATCACTGCATGCTTGAATAATGATGGAAAGATACCAGTAGAGAGAGAGAGATTACAGATTTTAGTTAGAGGTGGAATGAATACACAAGACAAGGACCTACCAATTTGAGAGGGTATGGGATCAAGAGGACATGAGGTAGAGTAGGAAGATAAAAAGAGAGTAGAAACTTTTTGTGGAATCAAATGAAGAGAGAGTGTCAGAGGATGGTGGGAAGTAATTGAGCTGATTGCTAGTCGAGGGAGATGAGGCTTGAGAAGAGATTTAAATGTGTTAAAAAGGCGTTTGGGGTTAGAAGCCTGAGCTTAGATTAGAGATTGGAAGTATGCTCTGCCTTTCATAATGGGGCCGTAACGGTTTTCAAAACCATGTTTGAATGTAATTAACGTATATTTGCCAGCAATGAAAATGATTGTGACGTCCTTCCAAAATTGATCAGGACGTCTGTCCAAAGTTGCTGATAGGACAAGAGAAAACGCATCAGGGAGGCTTTGAAAAGGCCTACGGCAACATTAAAGGGAAAGCAGGAATTTCTATCAGGAGTTGGTCATTCCCTGTATGTGACAACAATCTCCTGTATTCTGTAGATATGTGGGCTTTGGGTTAGGGTGGCAAGATGGAAGCCATTTCTCACAAACATGAACATCTGAACCTATCTAACGTTTGCAAAAAGTACATTAAATCGCCCCAAACCACGTGGAAAATTTGTGTTATGGCCTTAATTCTGTTCCTGGGTGATCTCTAGATGGCTTGGTAGGATTTTTGTTATAACAAGCTCTTGTCAATGTGGCAGTGTGAAGATCTGAAGTGTCAATCCAAAACCTGTCTTCTAAGTCTTCGCCTTGCCAGTGTACCAATTACTGAAATTTTTTCCAGGATATGCTGGACTTCATACGCCAGGTAACCATCCACTAGAACAGAAGAAGGAGAAGTTGTGGTAGGGAGGGAAAAATAATTAGTAATGTATAGTTTGAGGAAGGCTATGTGGAATACTGGAAGAATTTTGAAGCATGGAGGACTTTCCAGGTGTACAGTAGGAGGTGATTATGTATTTAGGTCACATATGGCAGATGGAACTTCAGGTTTCTTGTGGAGAGCCATGCCTCATCTGGAAAAATTACTAGAGATGGCTTGTATCTTTTGGAAATAATTTTGCTTTTTTATTTGTTATTTGTTTTGCCAAAAAAACAGTTGAAGTATACTCGGTAGAGTATACACTTCCTACACTTTGGTACATATTTATTCAATCATTTGAATTATATAATGAGACAGTAATTATGCACACTTTTTTTTCACTCACACAAACTTATTTATATATTTACTATCAGTGTTGCTATGTCAGAGAAGTTCTTAGTGCTTTCAACAACATTGTAGGAGTTTCTTATAGATGTGTCAGGTTTATATTTTCAGTTATATTTGTCATCTGATCATTATATTTGTCTTTGCAGCCTTGTCTCACTTTGGATTTAATATTGCTTCATATAACTGTAAATCAAGTAATGGTAAATAAAGTATATATACAATATAAAGTTTCTTTATAATGGGTCATTTACTGTGTTCTTATGATGACTTTTAAACCGGAATATATATAAGACACAAAAGTCTTATTTTTCGGTTTGTGTCTATATGCTTATGCTGATATCATAATTAATAATTTAACTATATATATGTTTATAAATTACAGTTTAGATAATTCCAACCGATTTTTGTTTTATCTAAATTATTGTTGAACTGTGTCAGTTTTCTGATTGGGCAAGTTCTTTGTTTAATTGCATTCTTTTCAGATTTATAATATAATACTCTAATGCACTAATATCCATAGGGGTTGTCATGTTTTGAAGGAGTAATTTGGTTCTTTGTTGAACAACGTGATATTATTTTGGTTTTTATACATTTGGTTTATTTTTTTTTATGTTGCATTAAATCAATTCATTCTATTTGTATTTTGGTATTGTGGGTATTTATAATATTAACAATTGACGTGATATATTGGGCTGGATATTTTTTGTTACTTATTAGTTTTTATTGAGTTAAAAGGAGAAGAATAGAAGAGAAAAAAGGAAGGTAGGAAAAGGGACAAGGGTGCATGTACAGCATATTCAAATCAGACATTCAAAGATGAAACACAGACTTCCAGCAATGAATGTCTACAGCATCAGTAACATCAATGGAAATGACCGGATTTATTTAAATAATAGGAAGTCTATTATCACATTTTATAATGCAGATTTATACGCCAGATTATATATTTATTTTAACGAGCCAGCCCTATTTGTCCATTTGTGATTATATAGAATATTGCTATTGCACATAGAGCATTGAGTTAAGTTTGCAATTCCAGTATACATTCCAGTATATATTTACTTTTTTAAAAAATGTATTTCATGTTATAAGTAACAGTTTCACCATTTATACTTAATCTAAATATATAGGCTAATTAATTATAGTCAATTCAAACCAATTATTGGAAACACGTTTCTTTATTGTATTTATTAGTGATTATGAATGATAAGTATTTTTCTAACTAATCAACTGAATCAAAGTTTATGTATGTGAAACATCTATAAGTAGTTTATTTCCATATATTTTGTAGCATGTATTGTCAGTTATAACTGTCTCAATATGTAAATGCAGCAGACTGGTCATTTGCCTTTTATGTAATAGGAGAACAGTTTGGGCTATTCATTTTATATGTATATGTTCAGGGGCAAACGCAGGATTTGTAGAGGGGGGTTTCCACACCACGCCACCAGTGGGCATGACAAGCATGAATGGGGGCGTAGCTATAATTTTAGACCATGCTTGGCTGCCCTCCAACTCTTCCTATCCCCATAATATACATGGGCAACGCTTTGTGCACTACTGTTAGATGCACTCAGCTCTCCCTTTTCAAGCAGAGTCGTGTGAAGCGGGGGCAGGGTCCAGCCACCTCAATTATACAGTACCCCAGGCTTGGAGGGGGGTTTCCAGGCACTTGAAAACCCCCTCTCGGTTTGCCTATGATGTTTTTAGTTACAATTACTATATGATTCAAAATGCCACTATGTATATATTTTGTATTTAAAAGCAATTGCAGTAAAGTTTGGTGGTTCTTTTAACATATAAGGGTGTAAACAGGTTCCCGCCCCCAGCACTAATATCTGGGGTGCAATTTCATACGTCCTGGATTTTTTTATATTAAAGAAATTCACTTTTGTGTCCCACACTCTCTACATTTATGACCTCAAGCTGTGCGGTGACATTTAGATCTTCCGTCTTGAATGGTGCAAGGGACAAACTTTTTGGACTCTATTCCTGGCTGTCAAATTAAAAATAAATATATGTATGTATATATCAGTATGTATATAGGTATATATAAGTATGTATATATTTTTATAGTTTTACACTGGTCTTTCATGCAATTATTATTTTGGTTTTGGTTTTAACATGCTTTTATTGAGAGAGCCCGGCAGACAAAATTAGCTTGGAAACTTGGCTTCACTTGTTTTGCATCTGCTGGATTCTTAGGCAGTGGCCTGATTTGAAAGATAAAGGGAAAAAGGTCAGGATGGTTTTGGTTTTATTGGATATAAATTATCTCTTTAATGGGTGCAAATTCAACAAATTAAATCACTCATCTTGGTTGTTAAGAACTGTTCTAGAGTTTGATTAGATCTCACCAACGGCATTGGTTAGTGGTTGGTAAGATGAAGAAAACCGAAGAGAGTTGCTTATACTTGGACAAAAATGTCTTCCAAAATTTAGCGATGAACTGGAAATTTCTGTAAGGTACTCAATGGAAGTGAAACATTTCTTTAGAAAGGCTTTCAGCTATCTTTGCAGTTGATGGTAACTTTTTGAAGAGCTTGGAGAAGTGATCCACCATATCCAGGACAATAGTCATACCTTTCGTGAGAGAGCTTTACTATTAAATTTATTGCAAGGGAGTGATGGGTAAGGGTTTTAAAAGATAACAGGGCAAGCAACGTGTTACTTTGCTCCTGGCACAGATGTTGCAAGTAGCTACAAAGTTCTTTATTTTGTTTAAATTGGGCCAGCAGAAAGTTTACTGAATGAGGTATTATACCCAGGCTAAAGTGACAGTTTGGAATTGTATAATCGTATACTTACTATAGACTAGTAATAAATCGCCCAACTATCTGTATTTCAAGACTTTGTCCTGCCATCACAAATGTTACAGATTTGTCCCATGGCTCACAAAGTTGGGAAATATGTCACATTTACTTGTAGTTTGCATAGTACTGCAGTGGTAAGTTAGCAGCAGGGTCAGAGAAGGTTTGGAAAGAATGGGGGTGAGCGACAGACAGTCACTTTAAAAGAGCTAAGCACACCCAGTTGCGATGGGTCATAATCCCATTGAGATGGGTCATGCTCCCTGTCACAATTCCCAGTGCTCCAAAGTTGGAAGGTATGTAATTATAATTCTGGTTATTCTTGTCTTGTGAGTTATTTTGGTCTGTGCTGGTTATGGATTTGTAATGCAGTTGGTTTTTGTGCCAGACTCTCTACAGTATAGTATAGCTTGAAATATGTTTGTTGCAACACCCAAAAAGGGGCATGGTCATGCACTTCCAAAGCGCTAGGCCTCCGCCAAACTTCTCCCTCTTTAAAATAAATAAATAAATATCTTTGAAATGGCGTGTACACCAATGGTAGGTATGTGTGGCATGGTGATGTCCCAGCTCACGGTGAGAAGGGACATACCTCCCAATTTTCAAAGGGACATATGGGAAGTATGCATCAAAATTCTCTGATTTATAAGTATACTAAAACATCCATAGACCAAACTGGCAGCTTCTTTCAAAAATATTTTTGTCAGTCATTGCTTTACAGAATGCCTTTGCTACTTTGGGGAGTGAATAATAAAATGAATTCAAACGTATTTCTGACTTTAGCACTGTCATCTAGATCATTAATAAGTAAGCTGATTATTCCTAAGGACCTCACATGGCCTTGGGCACTCACTGAGCTTAACAAATTACTTCAGAATTTTGGAGCTAAGGCGAGATAGTAGGAACCAGCAATTTTGTAACATAAAATGCATGAGCCGCATTTAAAAAAGAAAACGATGAAAAGAATAAACAGTGCCACCTCTGATTTATGTTGGAGGAGATGTGGGGAGCGAATGTACTTCCTCCACATCTGGTGGTCCTGCCCAACAAAGGCTCTGGGATGATGTGGCTACCCTTATCTATGATATCACTAAAGTCTCAATACCTAAATGTCCTGGGTTTCTCCGCTAGATGCTCTTGACAAGCACTCTGATAAAACTGTACAGATCCTTAAAGCAGCCAGATGCTATAGCCAAGAACTGGAAAAACCCTGATCCCCCCTCTAGACAGCAACTTAAATAAAATTTGGTATCTGGCATCCATAGAAAATAGCAGCTTTTCTATGTTTTCTAATGTTTTATTTATAATGAGCCTCCTGCTTCCATTTCCCTAATAATCACACCAAGGACATCTCAGCCCTTTTTTTTATAAATGCATCCAGTAGACTGTTTTGACTGTTGGATAATATCAAATTTTACTCCCCTATAGTGGCCGTTGGCCACCAGGGTCCCCATGCTAGGTCTCAGTTACTCCTCTCCCCATTCCCCACCCTTTCCTCTTCCTCTATTCCCTACCCCTTTAAAATATATAATCCGTCACACACCAGCATCTCTTATGCTGGTGTCTCCTAACACAGCATATCATACTGAATAATGACCAGAAAATATCTTTGGACAGTGGATAAACTATCTATCTATATCTAAATTTATTGTGTTTGTGTAATATATGTATCCTAGCCAAAGTGATCAGTATATTGCACCTCCATATATGCACACATTGTGCTATCTTTGTACCATAGTTTGTCACCACAACTACAGCAGCCAGAATCCATTTGGAACAGGTTGGCTTCTTTCACAATTCTCGGGCTCAGCATTCTTGTGCTAGTACAGCAGGCAGAGGCAACCTTCTACATAGATACCCAGGGTATGATTTCACCAGAGTCACAGTTTACAGTGAGTTTGGTCTCTGTAATAGCATGGTGGCTAAGTGGTTAGCACTTCTGCCTCACAGCGCTTGGGTCATGAGTTCAATTCCCGACCATGGCATTATCTGTGAGGAGTTTGTATGTTCTCCCCGTTTTTGCGTGGGTTTCCTCCGGGTGCTCTGGTTTCTTCCCACACTCCCAAAAACATACTGGTAGGTTAATTGGCTGCTAACAAAAAATTTACCCTAGTCTGTGTGTGTGTGTATGTTAGGGAATTTAGACTGTAAGCCCCATTGGGACAGGGACTGATGTGGCTGAGTTCTCTGTACAGCGCTGTGGAATTAGTGGCGCTATATGAATAAATGGTGATGATGTTTTAAAACGCTTTGTCGGGGAACTCTAAATGGCAGAAATTTATTCTAAATAGTTTCCGGTAGTTGTACCTGTGATGTCATTGAATGGAAGCCCCACAATTTTTATTCCACTTTGATAGGCTCTAATACTCTCTACATTATCAGGGTAATCTCATGCCTGTTAATATAGAGAGAACACTAATCACCTTTGCAAGAGGGATACAAAGGTAAGCATGGCAAAATGAATAGGGGCAGGATGAGGAAGATGACACTGAGCTTAATTTTTTGGGTGCTGATGTGCTGCATGGGTGGCATGAGGCTGAAACTTGTACTGTATGGGGTGGCATTGAGAATTGTGTTTTAGTATTGGACATGAGCTTGTCTGTGGTGGGTATGCACAGGCCTGGTGCATGGGTAGGAGCCAACCCCTCGGACATCGACCTGACTGTCTTTCAGTCCCCCCCACCCTACTTATTATCTAGTGTGGAGTAAGGGCATCTTCTTCTTTTTTTGTGGGTGTAGTGCTGGACTATGACATAGCCAAGTGCCACACCCCCAGTGCATTACAAACATGCAGCCGGCATCATCAAAGATAAGAATCTGCCAACTGCTGTATATTGTAGGCATATAATTGTATCTGATGGGCGTGATATTGTTTTTGGCACATGACTGTAGTAATGGTCATAGGGCTGCGCTGGAGATAGTGCTATTACGTAGAGCACACAATTGGTGGGGAGATCCAAAGGGCAAGTGCTGGGGGAGTGACAATGTGATTCGCATCACTAGCACCTGCTGTGCAATGATACAGCATTTTGGTGTGGTTAGGTGGGGCTATGACGGAAATTGTGTCATTAAAACCTGTCCGGCGAGGCCTGATGGCATGACCCATGCCATCAATTCCCAGAAGGAGAAGCAGGAACCAGGAGGTTGGCTTACTCTTCTGGGGGTCCGGGAGAAGTTTCAATTTTTTCCTAACATCTGATTTCAAAAGTGTATACCATCTGGGACTCTGCATCTGTTCCTCTATATCTAAATTTAAGCATGTTCTCAAGTCGTTTAGAAGGTGTCAATATAATCTGAACCTTCATACTATTTGAGGTAGTGTTATGTGAGACTGTTTATTTATGTTATATAAGTAGCATGATATATTGTTTGCACACATATTATATGGTTACATTAATTTTAATATGTTTTTAAGTTGTGTGCTGCAAATAAAATTGATAATTTTTATTGGATTTGTTTTTTCACAATTGTCATTGTTTTGCAATTTATTAATTGCAAAACAATGACAATTTTTTTCTCTTCTTATTTTTCTACATTTAAGGTTTGCAGTACCTCTACTTGTGTTTATGTAATCTTGGCTGTATAGTTTATTTACAATAATTCTTTATTATTACAGGGAAAAGCCTGAGAGAACATTTGATTTGGTGCTAAAGGTGGAGTGTCCAGCTTCTGAAAATGAAGGTAACTCACTTTGCCTTAAATTAGAATACAGTGATGCATTCTATCGTTTATCGTGCTTAAATAAGCAAAATGTCCGCTTTCTGCAAACTCCCTTGTAATATCTATCTTGTGGTTTACACATGAAACAGTCTTAAAATAAGTTTTTATATAGGTCTCCTGTTTGAGTGGATGTATGTGCCACGTCAATTACTCCACACTTCCGTAAGCTAAGACTTTGTTAAATGAAGAGGACTTTGTATGGTTTTGTGGTTGTGACAAGAATTAAGAGTTGAAGTTCTTCCTTTTTCTGAATAATTTTAAAGAAGTTGTTTTCTTGTACAGATAGATTAAGCATTACATTAATTCTATGGGGCATTAGAAGGCAATAGCAGTTGTGCATTATTTAATCTCCAACTGCAAAATAATAAGCTCATGGCACAATTTTGAAATTTCATTTATTTCCAAATTTTGCAAATAAACTGGTTACTCTTACACTGAGAAAGTTATGAACTTCCCAAAAGGGCCAACATCAGAAATATTTAAATCCTTACAACCTTACAGCAGATCCTCCTCCAGTCGTATCCACTTCCCCACTGGACTTGAAGTTCAGGTATGCAAGGATAAGTTTTGACAACATGGGCTCCAGATGCAAAGCAGGGCCAGTTGTGGTGACCCATACACAAAGCAGGGCCAGTTTTGGTGGCCCGTAGGCAAAGCAGGGCCAGTTGTGGTGGCCCGTAGGCAAAGCAGGGCCAGTTGTGGTGGCCCGTAGGCAAAGCAGGGCCAGTTGTGGTGACCCGTAGGCAAAGCAGGGCCAGTTGTGGTGGCCCGTAGGTAAAGCAGGGCCACTTGTGGTGGCCCGTAGGCAAAGCAGGGCCACTTGCGGTGGCAAATATGCATTCTGGTGAATGGTACACAATCGCAGACCTCATTTTGGTGATTATTCCCTGCCCTAGTGGCTGCTGTACAAAGCGTACCCCAATCTGGTGGCTAGTACAAAAAGCAAACCTGCATTCTGGAGGCTAGTATATAAAGTACACTGAAAATTTGGTGACTAGTATATTACAAAGACCCCCAATGTATGTGGCTAGTATATGAAGTAGACTTCCAGTCTGTTGGCTAGTGTGCAAAGTGTTCTTATCTACCTCTCTGTTGGCAGCATTGCTTGCCAACATTTGATGCAGGTACCAATGCAGCATGTGAAAATGGCTCTGATCATTGAGATACATAGCAACTCTAAGTAAATACAGAGTATTCCGCGCTTACACCTAAATAATGGATAATTCGGGAGCTATAAACAAAATAGTTTTATCAGAAAATACAACAATAAGTCATGTGTTGAATTGCGCAAACACAAACAATAGAATACATAAATCCATATGTGGGTTAAGACATGTACATAATAATGGTCATAGACCTCGGTGTATTGGGTAGAAAACTGATAAGTACAAGGAACAATGTCCAAAATTAACCTTCATGAACAGACAAATAAATTGACTTGGTTACAGTCCTGGAGGATGTCACGGTCCAATGTAGCTTGACTAAATGTCCAAGTTGGAAAAAAATGGGTTACAATACTTGCGCTTAGTAGCGGTCCATATATCCAGGGATTGTCCTGTAAATCCAGTGCATAGAGTTGATAGTGAGCGGGCGGTCCGAACGGCGGTTATTATATACTGTCCAGTGTCCAGTGTAACGATGCTTAGAATAACAGAGTCACGGTTAAACAGATCTTAAGGGCAGCGTGTGTCCTAGCTTTGAACGCACGCCTGAACGGATGTGACGTATTGGGTGTGAAGAATCCGGAAGTGGATGCTGATTGGCCGACGCGTTTCGTCACCTAGGTGACTTTATCAAGGCAGTAGTTTGGTATGCGAGGGAGACGAGGTATTTATACTGAGTACAGTTTTGAGTGGCAGTTAGTTCCTGAATGCAAAATTGTTCCGGTGTGTTGCGAGTCTTCATTAGTTGTAAATAATGACTTGGAGTATCATCAATTCCCCATTTGTGGGATATAAACATCATTTATAAGAGAACAGACATTTGCATATGGATAAGAAACATATAATGGCAACAGAAGTGCTATACGGAGCGGAGTGAATACATGAATAAGTAGATGGGTAAACAATTCATCTGTAAAGCTTGGTTGTTGATAGCAATTGTATCAATGGAGAGATGGAGGTAGTGGATTTATGCGTGTGTATACATATGACAGTAAGCTTGGTTCATTAAACGCTATTTGCGTCATGTACATAGTAAATATATACACATCAGAATCCTGTGTGTATCAAATGGAATATATTGAAAATGTTAATTGAAATAAAATAAATATAAAAATAAAAATATAAATGAAGATACACATAAATATAAGAATGAACATAAAAATAAAATTAAAAATTGAAATAAAATAACAATAGCAATAAAAATAAAATTGAACTCAAAATATGAATAATAATAGAGGTAAATAAATAAAATTTGGCATTTCTGAATACTGACGCCCTATCACGCTGTGGTACATAACTACCAATATGGGGCAGGCCTGGTACTATGGCACAGATATATTGACAATATATTTGCTATCTGGAGAGGTGACGAGACATCCCTAACTAATTTCCTGCAAGAACTCAACAACAATCCATATAACCTCACATTCACCACCAAGTATAGTCGTGAGGTAGTAGAATTTTTAGATCTACTCATTTTCATTCAAGACAATCATTTGGAAACCAAAACATATCAAAAACCAGTAGATGTCAATAGTTACATCCTTGCCACAAGTAACCATCACCCTCAATGGCTAAACAATATACCATACGGCTAATTTACAAGAATCCGTAGGAATTGTTCACAACCAGACCATTTTGCAGAACAAGGACAACAATTGAAACAACAATTCTTGGATAAAGATTACCCTATAGAAAACATTAATTCGGCATACACTAAAGCCGAAACAAGGGATAGGAAGTCCCTGTTGCAACCAAAAGATCCCCATACCAACTCAACACAACAAGATAAAATACTATTCATCACCGATTACAACAATAAAGCATTTAAAATTCAGAAAATTATTAATTCACACTGGAATATACTTAAACAGGACCCTGATTTATGTCACATTCTCCCTCCGAAACCAAGTATCATTTTCCGTAAAGCACCTGATCTCAAAAAGAAGCTGGTTCAGAACCACTTCCTACCAAAAACCACCATACAAACCACATTGACCCCACACCAACAACAAACTGGTTTCTACAGTTGTGGCAAGTGTATAGCATGCAGGACATGTGGTGTGAGAAGCACTAAGCCTACTAATACTTTCCAATCCATCACCACTAAACAAACCTACACAGTCAAGGACTTTATCACCTGTGAAACTAAAGAAGTAGTATATCTCCTCCAATGTCCGTGCCCACTACAGTATGTAGGGCGGACATTCGACCATTGAAAACCAGGTTGGCAGAACATGTACGGAACATCAGACGTAGCCTACATACCCACAGCGTCTCACAGCACTTTCATCTCAAACATAATAGTGATCCATCCTCCCTTAAGTTCACAGCTATCTCTAAGATCAAGAGGAACTGGCGAGGTGGAAACCTCACCAAAAATATAAACAAAGAAGAACATAGATGGATATTCGAGTTGGACACACAGACTCCAAAAGGTCTTAATATAGAGTTCGATGTATGTAGTTGTCTGTAAATCTACATCACGTACGGCAAGGTCAGATCCACACCGTGCTGGCATACCACCCAGTCCATGCCCAATCCCATCCCAAACTCGGAAGCGATACTGTACCCAACGTGCGAACATTGGGGAAGATCGGGTCCAGCACAGTGTGGTATCTGGAGAGTTGACCTCCCTACCCAGTGGTGTAGTACGGACTCATACTGACGACCAGACCTAACTACCGCATCATTCTGCAAGCATCGCATGAATAGTACTGACTATTAATATCTTAGTGGCACAATAGAATCCCACTATGCCGCTAACAGTATCAGGGATTTATTTCCATTAATTTCCATCTATGACCCACGTACATAATTACATGTGTATACAAAATTATGTACCACAGCGTGATAGGGCGTCGGTATTCAGAAACGCCAAATTTTATTTATTTACCTCTATTATTATTCATATTTTGAGTTCAATTTTATTTTTATTTTTATTGTTATTTTATTTCAATTTTTAATTTTATTTTTATGTTCATTCTTATATTTATGTGTATCTTCATTTATATTTTTATATTTATTTTTATTTTATTTCAATTAACATTTTCAATATATTCCATTTGATACACACAGGATTCTGATGTGTATATATTTACTATGTACATGACGCAAATAGCGTTTAATGAACCAAGCTTACTGTCATATGTATACACACGCATAAATCCACTACCTCCATCTCTCCATTGATACAATTGCTATCAACAACCAAGCTTTACAGATGAATTGTTTACCCATCTACTTATTCATGTATTCACTCCGCTCCGTATAGCACTTCTGTTGCCATTATATGTTTCTTATCCATATGCAAATGTCTGTTCTCTTATAAATGATGTTTATATCCCACAAATGGGGAATTGATGATACTCCAAGTCATTATTTACAACTAATGAAGACTCGCAACACACCGGAACAATTTTGCATTTCAGGAACTAACTGCCACTCAAAACTGTACTCAGTATAAATACCTCGTCTCCCTCGCATACCAAACTACTGCCTTGATAAAGTCACCTAGGTGACGAAACGCGTTGGACAATCAGCATCCACTTCCGGATTCTTCACACCCGATACGTCACATCCGCTCAGGCGTGCGTTCAAAGCTAGGACACACGCTGCCCTTAAGATCTGTTTAACCGTGACTCTGTTATTCTAAGCATCGTTACACTGGACACTGGACAGTATATAATAACCGCCGTTCGGACCGCCCGCTCACTATCAACTCTATGCACTGGATTTACAGGACAATCCCTGGATATATGGACCGCTACTAAGCGCAAGTATTGTAACCCATTTTTTTCCAACTTGGACATTTAGTCAAGCTACATTGGACCGTGACATCCTCCAGGACTGTAACCAAGTCAATTTATTTGTCTGTTCATGAAGGTTAATTTTGGACATTGTTCCTTGTACTTATCAGTTTTCTACCCAATACACCGAGGTCTATGACCATTATTATGTACATGTCTTAACCCACATATGGATTTATGTATTCTATTGTTTGTGTTTGCGCAATTCAACACATGACTTATTGTTGTATTTTCTGATAAAACTATTTTGTTTATAGCTCCCGAATTATCCATTATTTAGGTGTAAGCGCGGAATACTCTGTATTTACGTATTGTATCAGGTTGGATTTCCCTGCTATTCTGCTGCTCACCTAAACAACCCTGTAGTGCGCTTCCTTCCTTATTATTGACACAGCAACTCTAAGCTTGAAGGGGTTAATATAGTCTCCTAAATTTCTGTGACATTGCTTAGTGTGAAAATGTCTTATATGAAGTTGTGTATATAACTTACTCTATATTGTTTGTGTTCGACCCTAAGCATCTATGAGTTCCATTATTGTCACTTCGATTTGGAGGCTGTCCATAAAGCAGAGGTATAAAGCCTTCCCTTTACGTCAGCTGTCCTACACCTTTAAACATGACCTCTCGTCCAGGCATTTATGTCTTTGGAATAAGTTATTCTTATATTAATACGTTTAAAAGTAGTAGTATTTCCTTCATTATCATCACGTTCCTCTATACTAACCCACCTCATACTCCCAGTGGATCTGCATGTTTTCTGTGTGATGTGTTCACAGCTAAATCCAGAATAATACACAGCTGCCCCCTGCCTTATGATTTCCTGCTAGTGTCATTAACACCAGAGTCTTGGCAGGGCTTCAAAAGAAAACACAGCTTAAACACAAACACAGGAACTCATCGGCAGTCATTGGGATCCGTTTAAATTTTACACTAAAGCAGCTCCGCTGAGTAATGGAAAAACTTGCTAGTATTCAATTAATGTGTAATATGCCAAAACATAGTATAATGTTAAATTTGGCCATGGCTTTTCAAACTTTTCTGGGCTCTCCTTTTTGGAGAGTACTGCTAATATGTCTCTTATACTCAGACTGCGACTGACTAAAATCATTTTAAAGGGAGAGTATCAGTTGTGAAAATTGTTTTTTTTTTACCTGAATATTTTTTCTCTTGGTTTCTTGGTCTGTCATGAATGGGCTATCAGAATAAATGGGAGATGTTCCACTAGTATCTTTTTATTTTTATTTTGTGCCACCCCACATAAAATCCATTACCAGCAGCAGCGTTATACATCCTGGAAGGTTCCCACTAAAATTGGGGAACGACAAGCTTGGGAGTAGAAACCAGCTCTAGGCTAGACAGACTGGGCTGGTCATAATATAACTGAGAAAGCCGAAGTCTGGGCCCCTCCTGTCATAGTGTGAGCCAGCACCAACCTGGTCAGCTTAAAGCTGGACCCTCTATGCTCTTCCACACATACTCCCAAAGGCCACCAGCCCCATGCAGAAAGGGGATGGGGTTATTTCCAGCACCTCTGCACTGTGGAAACCAAGGACATGGATATAATTGGTATCTCTGGGTGGTAACTTTTCCACCCTAGTTGTCCCAGTGTAATGTTGTGGGGTTCGTAAGACTCCTATCCATTTTACAAATGTAGTATAAAAATGTTTTTTGTTTTTTTTTAATACAATTACATTTTTAATAATGTTTTTAATAAAATAAAGCACTCTCTGATGCCCTCCTTCATAACTTTATTACACCATCACAATCTAATTTGTGTATTTGAATCCAGTTACATTCTTTCAGTTTATAATACAAAGGGAAATGTCCAGCTCTATTGATTTCTATGGGCCATTCATTTCAGTGGAGTTTCTACTTGTAATGTACTACTCCATTTATATAAATAGGCTGTAGGAATGAATGGGAAAACATACAGAAACGCTTGTTAAATCACTTGTGTAAATGCCTAACGGGTATATAAATAATGTGTTCCTATAGTCCTGAAAGACTTCAATTGCATTGACATGCTTTAAACACATTGAAATGGAACAAGCAGCGTCCAACTGCATGCTGACACAAGTGAGAATACAAATGGATATGCACACATTGAATAGAATGGGTTTTCTGGGAGACATATTGGAGAATGGGTATTAATGTCTGAATGGCAGTGGATAATTTCTATAGTCTCTCTGTTACATATCTTGTGGTTTTTGCTACAATTTTGAGTCTGATCATGTGTGGAAAAGAAAATGAAATTGGATTTGTTAGACATTGCCAGTATGTCTGGTACATGTAGATTTTGACCAAACTCAAAGCGATACTTTCTGTTTCATTTTTTTGCAATTACTTGAAAAAAAAAGTCTGATATAAACCATTCCATCACATATGTCTAATAATCACCACATGAACTAACCTGAAAGAACGATGACAGGATTTTATAGGGCAAGATGAAAGAATGTGTAGGCTTGTCAGGGCTTTGGTACTGAACTAGACAGGCTGCTTTTTGAAAATCCTGCCTCATGAAATCCTATTCTACCCTTCCTAAATTAATAGATTATCAATAACCTAATGACATTTAGAGGGGGGGTTTATGAATACTGCTGAATCTCTTCTGAGACACAGAAACAGGTTTCCCATTGACTGAAATAAGTCCTTAAGTGGCCATTTCACAGTTTTAGAATAGTTTTTCTGACACTAAGAAGACCGCTTTCAAAACACCAGCCTAAAGTTGACCACAAACGAACTGTGGAATTTTTATATTTTGTCACAGGTCCACAGAATAACAAAATATTTTAGATATCTGTAAAGAGTAGCAAACAACTGCAGGAATTTATTATCCATTTATATAGCGCCAGTATATTACAGAGAATGTTTAATCATTCACATCAGTCCTTGTCCCAGTGCAGCTTACAGTTAACGTTCCCTACCAGTATGACTTTTGGACTATGGGAGGAAACCGGCACACTTGCAGGAACCCATGCAAAGAAAGTGAGATCATACAACCCCACACACAGGCGTGCACGCAGGAGGGGGGGGGGGGTGTTCCTAGTCTCTGCAAACCCCTCTCCTGCTTTGTGTGCCTGACTTTTTTTTTTGTTCACCCCACACAGCATGGGTGAAGGGGGGGCGCGAGTGGCGGTTGGGGGCAGGGGTGCCACGAAGGGGGTGGGGTGACGATCAAATCATTGGTGGTCAGTGGCAGCAACAGGCAGCCAATTGTGAGGCTGCCTGTTGCTGATTAGCCTCAGACAGGAAGTGCTCACTTCACTTCCTGTCTAGCAGTGAGGAGCAATGCAGCAGAAGTGCACCTAAAGGTAAGTGAGAGGTGCTGATGTGTGTGTGTGTGTGTGTGTGTGTTGATGTCAATGTTGTGTGTCTGTGTGTTTACAAGGGGGCTTGTGCCAATGTAGTGTGTGTGTGATGGCACAAGGGGCTTGTGCCAATGTAGTGTGTGTGATGGCACAAGGGGCTTGTGGCAGTGTAGTGTGTGTGATGGTACGGGGCTTGTGGCAGTGTAATGTGTGTGTGATGGAACAGGGGTTTGTGGCAATGTAATGTGTGTGTGATGGCACAAGGGGCTTGTGGCAATGCAGTGTGTGTGTGTGATGGCACAAGGGGCTTGTGGCAGTGTAGTGTATATGTGTGTGATGGCACAAGGGGTTTGTGCCAATGTAGTGTGTGTGTGATGGCACAAGGGGCTTGTGCCAATGTAGTGTGTGTGTGATGGCACAAGGGGCTTGTGCCAATGTAGTGTGTGTGATGGCACAAGGGGCTTGTGGCAGTGTAGTGTGTGTGATGGTACGGGGCTTGTGGCAGTGTAATGTGTGTGTGATGGAACAGGGGTTTGTGGCAATGTAATGTGTGTGTGATGGCACAAGGGGCTTGTGGCAATGCTGTGTGTGTGTGATGGCACAAGGGGCTTGTGGCAGTGTAGTGTGTGTGTGTGTGATGGCACAAGGGGTTTGTGCCAATGTAGTGTGTGTGTGTGTGTGTGTGATGGCACAAGGGGCTTGTGCCAATGTAGTGTGTGTGTGATGGCACAAGGGACTTGTGGCAGTGTAGTGTGTGTGTGTGATGGCACAAGGGGCTTGTGGCAGTGTATTGTGTGTGTGTGTGTGTGTGTGTGTATGTGTGTGTGATGGCACAAGGGGCTTGTGCCAATGTAGTGTGTGTGATTGCACAGGGGGCTTGTGCCAATGTAACGTGTGAGGTAGGTGGTGGTTAATTAATGGGTGTTATTTTGTTTGTGGGGTTATGGTGGGGCAATTTAATTTAATAGTAGGGTTGTTGCAGACCTATTAATGTAGGGTGGGATGATTAATTTAATGTTGGGGTGGTTTGGGCGCTATTAATTAAATGTTTGGCAGAGTTTTGGAAAAAGGATTGGTATTTCTTAAAAGTGAATGCAAGTTATTTAATGTATGGTAGGAAATAGGTTTATTTAATAAATGTGATTACAATTAATGTTGGGGTGGTTTGGGAGAAATAGGTCTTTTTATTAAAGGTAAATAAAATAATTTTACAGTCGGGCTGGTTACAAGAAAGGGGCACTAATAATAAAACATGAGATGTTTTGATTTAATGTCGGACTGTATAGAGGCAGGGAGGCCTACTGTGTTCACTCATTGCTGATATTTCTATATGTCATGTACCTATTCTATTTCCAAATAGGGACCCACCATTCCAGGTTACAGAAGAGCACAACTGAGCTTAGGACACAAGCAGTAGCAACAAGTATTGAAAGCAGGAAGAATAGTTTGGAGAGAGCAGGACAGTCTGCCAACTGTCCTGATTCTGGTGGGACAGTCCTGAGTTTGGGGACTGACCCACTCAGTCAGGACTTTGTCCCGACTACAGGGACAGTTGGGAGGTATGTCCCATTTCACACTGCTCTGCTCAAGAAGGAGTGCTGCATGCCCCTAACATTAGTGCACGCAGCATTGCTTGTGTATTTAAAGGGGGATTGGAAGAGTCGGAGAGCTACCTAGCACTGTCTAAAATTATAGCCACACCCCATGCATGCTGGTCACGCCCACTGGTGGTGTGCCGTGGAATCCCCCCTCCTCAAATCCTGCGTTTGTCCCTGCCACAGCTAATCCATGGCCCCAGCACTGTGAGGCAGCAATGCTAACCACTGTGTCACAATGTCACAACACCTTTTTAGGGGACAAGAGACTATAGACATAGAATAATGAGAACTTGCAGTCTCAGCCAGGACATTTTTTTCTTTATAGAATAGTATTGGCATCATCAAGGAGGACACTTATTTTTATCATTAGTCTGTCATTTTTATTGATTTTTATTATTTTCAACCAAAAGTCAGGGTTGCACACTTAACTGAAAGGGGGAAGTTTGCTTCTGGACCTTAGCCTACTATAGGCTGCACAGCAGCCAGTAAGATTGTGATATACAAAGCCATTAACAAAACTGCACCAACATACACCTCTTTCCTTGTCTCAAAATATGTCCAGAATGGACCCCTCCAATCTGCCCAAGTTTTGCGCCCTTTTATCCACACACATATCTGCTCCCATTCAAAATTACAGGACTTTTTTCGACTTGCACCCACTTTGTGCAATTCCTTCCCCCGTACAAGAATACTATTTCCTTGCCTCCAAACCTTCAAGCTGTCCCTGAGAAATCTTCGGGCACGCTTACCACATTCCTAAGCCACCTTCTTAACCTCCCAAGTTACTTCTACCATCCGAGTACACAGTTCACACAAACTTACCTTTATTTTCTTTCTGTATGGTCCAGTCAGGGGCCTCTCTTCTAACCTCTGACTGGATCACACAGTCCCACTAAGCACTTTCTCCCATTGCTATTTGATGCCATCATATGCAACAAGTGGCACTTAACCTGATGTATCAAACCACTATTTCCCTATAGATTGTAAACTCGCGAGCAGGGCACTCTTACTGCTTTGTCGTTCTGTTAATAGCCAGTCTTCTTTTATTACTGTGTTTGTCCCCAAACGTAAAGCTCTACTGAGTATGCTGGTGCTATGCAATTTAATGTTATCATCTTCAACGTTTTATTTATAAGACGCCACAGATTCTGTAGCGCTGTACAGCAAAGGTGCATCAATACAAAACAAATACATAGAAAAATAATATAATAATATTAATACAAAAAACAAATAATTCCTAGGCACAAATTAGAATGAAACAAATACAACCCCCCTCCTCGCAGCGGCCTTACCTGGTTTTGTTCGGACCACCTGCCAGTCACACTCCTTCTTCGGCAACAATCTGTCCACGCCACTTGAGTCTAGTGGAGAAAGCGAAACAATTACTGGAGTGCAATAATCCGTAGGGGAAGGAAGGGGGGTGTCCGAGGTGACGGGCAGAAGTAGAGTTTGAGCACTCTACTCCTATTGCCGACACCTCGATTTGCTCTGGCCCTGGGTGCAGGGCTACAGATATGACTTTCAAAATATGGGGTAGAAATTCTACCCCATAGTTTGCAAGTCAAATATAGAGCATGAGGTGGCAAATAGTCATTTTTCTATTGTATAAAAATGACTATTTGCCACGTCATACTCTATATTTGATTTGCAAACTATGCATGAGAAAAATGACTATTATTTGGCACCTCATGCTCTATATTTGACAATTGAAAGTCAAATATAGAGCATGAAGTGCCACTCCACCATAGTTTTACAATCAAATAAAGAACATGAGGTGCCAAATAATAATCCACCCTCCCATTTTTTATTTTTTTTTAACTCACCACTTCCTTATTGGGCTTTGTGCACGCCTTTTTACAAATAAAAAAAAATTAATAAAAATAAATAAATAATATTCTATTTACTTATTTTCTTTTGTCAGCAGATGCAGGGGGCTCTTCACACTTCTTCTGTCCTCTCCACTGGCTGAGAAAACGCTCCTCGGCTTCCAAAAACACAGAGGAGGGGGGTGGAGCGGAGCGGTGCATGCTGGGAGGAGAGTGGGCTCTGGGAAATAACTTTATTCACACTGTCTGTCAGTGACAGACAGTTTGAGAACATGGGGTTGGGGACAGCACTTCTCTTTACCTGGAGACGCCGCCGAAGAGGACTAATATCACATGATCACTGACTAACGTCAGTGGTCATGTGTGAGTGCGGCGCGGACGGGGGCATCCATAAAAAAAAAACGGAAACAGCAGGCGCCATTCCACCGCTGTACTATGTCCCAAACACTGCTGACTAGATTAGAAAATCCCGGCGCCCTAGGCAACTGCCTAAGGTTGCCTAATGGAAGCGCCGGGCCTGATAATACTGCATACCATATGCCTACAATGTAACAGGAAATAAAGACAGGACTGACAGCCAGGAGACAAAGGGTATAGAGGACCTGGGCCATGAGAGCTTACATTCTAGAAGATGTTAATGTTAATAAATGTTAATAATACAATGTTGGGATCTTCTATCCAGAATGCATTGGAGTTGTTGTTTTTTTTAATATGGTTTTGCTGCATAATTTGGAGTACCATGTCTAAAATCAAATAGATTAATTATAAAATGTATTTTTTGCTACCACACCCTACCTCTGCCTGTCTCCTTATTAATTTGTGTTGTAGCTCTACTTTCTCTTTATCGTGACTTTAGGAGGAGGTACTTGATGATATTCTATCATACCTTGCTACATGTCAGACCCCTGCAGCGGGGCAGGGCATGACCAGGGCAATGTAGGAGTGTATCCACATGATGATGGGGGTGTGACTATGCCCCCAGAGGGCTGCGTAGGGCTCTGAAGCGCCCCTTGGATATCTTCCTTTTCCCCAACATTCCCATCCGCAGGACAAACGTTCCCTGGTAGGACAGTGGGACAAAGCCCTAAAATCAGGACTGTCCCTCTGAAATTGGGACAGTTGGAAGGTATGGTACAATGTATATGAAAGCAACAGGTTTATTTTTGCTTTTGCTATTTTTCTGGTTTTCGGAACTCTCTGGATACCAGGTCACCTGTACTTATCAAATACTTACCCTCCACACCACAGCCTCTCTTGCAATGGTGCTTGCATCTGCATATACCAGGTTCTCTGTCTTCACATAGATCTACAACAGAGCTGTAAACTATATAGAAATGTCCTGGGCACCCTCCTTCACACATAGCGTAGCATGGGAAAGAACACACTGGTAATATTTGCTAAGAAAAGTGACAGTGTGGAACAAGCAGAGATTGACAATGCTGAAAGTTGCTGGGCTGCCACAAGATAAATAAGCAGTTGTTTACACAAGTCCATTGCTGAGGCAGCAAGTAGGAGTCCAGGGTGGAGTTTCCATTTAATTTGTCTTGACATGGGAGACAATATTTAAATGCTAATTGCAGCTTTATTATAGAAAAATTATATTTTTTTACATATTGGATATTGTTTTATATCTCAATAGGAAAGGATATATTAATTGGATTTGGCTACAAACAACTTCAATACTCAGAATAATTGCCTTTAGAATACTAACTAGACTTTTTTTCATTTTAAAATTGTATCAGCAAACTGCTCCATCAGATTTCGAAAGCCAGTTATGCTGTGAGTTTATTGCACACTCTGATCAATATGTTATTTTCTTTTGAGATATTAAACAATGATGAAATTGCATATAATATTATTTTGTTGTAAGATAGCTGCAACTAGTCTTTTTTTTTTTTTTGGCGATAGCTGTCGTAAAATGCAAGTTGGTTCATGTAAAAGAGTTACCATTAACAATTAAGAATATATATGTAATATTTCAAGAGTTTATAAAAAGTAAAAATATCCAGTAGAGTGGTGGGATGCATTTTGTTGTGATTGCTTGTTTTTGGGGGTATTTTCCTGCGCACAGAAGTCTCCCTGTCAGTAGTCCCTATAGCAAGCTTTTTCAGAAATCGATTGACTGATAATAAAGTAATAGCTCACACTCAGCTGCACAGTAATTGTAAATAGAGTATTATGTATTTCAAGTTCTGTCAAAGTTTTGGAACAGTTACTATTGGAGTGTTAATAATAGGCATTCTATATAAGGGAACTTGTATTTTAATTATCTAATAACCATTCACATAGTGGGTAATTTGCTAATGAGCAGGTGCAGCTCCGCTGAATCTGTCATAGCTTACATTCCCCAAAAACTAAAGCAGTACAACAGTTTGTACGCAGTATGTGCAATTCTGCTCTACAACACATTCATACTATACAATTGTGTATTTTTTACAGGTTTACTTTTATACACCAAGTTGTTGTGCTAAATATACTTCTTTTCTAAACCCTCACCTGAACTTTCATTTCATTTGTCTATCGCTTCTCTACGTCTTGTTACTTTTCTGTAGAAAAAGAATATTAACGATTCTCCGTTCAGTCTTTGTTGGCTGTAAGCAGACAAGCATTTGCCATGCCTCCGCTTTGGCCATTACAAATAGTTGACCTAATAATTAACTTGCTTACTCAGTAGGAAGATCCTGAGAAATAAGTTGTGTTTGCAGCTGAAGGGAAGCAGAGTGTGTTGCACATGTACTTCTTATGTGCATGCTGTTTGAGGGTAAGGCCTTTCATTTTCTTTGCAGATGCTCAATATATTTTTGGAAGATGTTATAAGAGCTGCGTTTGAGCAGTCTAAAAGACAAAAGCTACTCTATACATTAACACATGACTAGGAAACACATTGGCTGCATATGCATGAGCGAGTGAGGTTGTTTAGCAAAAAATACAAGATAGTGTTTTCATAGACTAAAAAAATAGGGATATCAATCTTCGTATCTGTTGTTAATAGCTACCTTTTTAAATCAGATATGAGTGAGCACAGCTTATTGCTAATGTTTTAGGATTGTGGTTATTGTTGGGCTGACTTTAAACCTCAGCTTAGTCTTTATTCCTTTTTTACATTTAATTAAAGCAGCAGTCCCATTAAAACATGAGGTGTGTTTTTAGCATAAATCACTGTTGTTGGCTATAAGACACAGCTTGGCAATTCCTCTTTTTCCTCGGTTTGATTCTTGAGACTGGTATTATTTATAATTTTCCACAGTGTAATTTGATTGCCATGCAGCCACAGTCACAGGTTGTAGTGAGCAGTGAAGCTTTGGAATGCCCTTCTGTACTCTGTTTTCACTGTAAAATCCTCTCCCTCCTTCTTTCCTGTCTGCATCACAAGACATTCTGACAGTCTGAAGCCTGTGTCTGTGTAGCAGACATACTGTGTCTGTACTAGATGATTGTGTACTTTTTTTGCCATTGATTAAGCTGGTTAGCAAAACGCGTGTCTGGCGTTTCTGTGTTCGCTGTTCCCTCATTCAGTATATTTGTACCTGTCCTGAATTTATTACCTAATAAGCAGGCGGGTCAGGTTTGTGGTCAGGGGAATTATGCCCCATGCCTACAATATACAAGCCGGTCTCAATGCCTCCTTGAGTACAAGCGTTATTTGGGGAATCATTGATCCCCATGTGCTGTATAGGGACGCTTTTTATATTTATAATAGGAACTATATAGTTAAAAAAAAACAATTTCTCACAGTGGTCACGCTACAATGCTACAACACTAACGCCAGGGAGATTTTTGAGATTTATTATCTTTAATCATTATATGATCCCTCTGATGATTATCATAGGTAATTTTTGCAATACTAAATAGACCCCTTTTTAGGAGGGTCTTAGTGCTTGTTTAAATAGACATGACATCTGAATATTGAGGAGATACTAATATTAAAGAAAACTCTTATTGTCCAAGATATCTATACTTCATTAATGATAATATTCATTCGGACACAAACATATTTTATAAAGGTTGCCCAGTATTTCTGATGTTTAGACATGTATTTCTGGCTTTATGATTGTTGCTTAATTTTATTTTTATATGTTATTCCACTTCTTCATTTATGAGTCTATGTCAACCTCAGAGTATGGAAAACAAAATGGAATGAGGTCACGTAAAATGTAATACAGTATGAACACTTAATATGATATCAGACGGTTAGGTTGAAATAGTTTGTTTTGGGAATGTTTCTTAATAATGCAATGGTCGGATAAAGTGGATACAAACAAACAGCCTTTAACAGTTTTGAACAAAACTTCTGGCTCTCCAGGTGTAGCAGAGTTCCCCCTCTCACATGTTTCTTGTTGTAGTTTAATAACAATGGCTGAGAGTGCTGAAACCACTCAGAAAGAATGCAATGCTGTAATGTAAACTTTTTTTTTATTTTGAAAACTTTCATACCGTACAAAAGGTAATGTTCAACAAAGAATGGAACCTTTGTAAAATGCTATTTATTGCATTTTTAACTGGTGAAAAGACCTTTTAATATTTGTACTTTGTTATGAAAAAAATCTAATTATTGTAATATTGTTATATTGTGATACTTTGCCATATGGTTGTTTGGAAAAGACTACAAGAATGAGCCAGTTCAGCGCAAGTTAATCCATAAAGCTTTATTTTGACCCATCCTTGACTCCCAGCAGGGTGGCTGTGCTAATCCCCATTCACATGGTCCTTTCAGAACTGGATAACTCCTCGCTCTATGACTTCCTGGTACACAGCGGTCTGAGATATATATTTCAGTTCTCTTTTATCACCACTGAAAATAGTATTCTCTGGAACAAAATGAGTATGAAGAGTGCCTGTCGGGAAGAGCCAAAATATCTTCCTAATAGGGAAGTCACAAGGACCGACATTGTCAGTTTCCATTTTACTATCACATTATTTTCAGTATTTGTATTGACACATTAAAATGTCTGTTATACGTATGTATGTAATACTCCGTAATGATATAATGCTGCATGCATACACATTCAGTAAGGTAGTAAGCAATGGTGATGTATCCAGAGTCCAAGAATCATAACTGTTTAAAGTCTTTCTCCAGTCAGCAGAACAATGCTCATTCTTAACATATGCCCCAGTGTAGAGATGATCAGGCGCACTGCAGGATCCTCTCCACGTTTCCACTCCAGTGGCTGAGAGGATTCTCTTGACCTCTTCAACTGGGTGACTAAGGAGACGCCGCCAGTCCAAGCTCCCCCACAGCATGGGCATTGTGAAAGCGGGTTACACTGCCATGCTCAGACAAGCAGCACAAAAGCCACTCTTTTGTTTGGTGCAACAAAGACACAACAAGTAGGACACAATGGCATAGTCTTATCACAGAGAGGCTAGACTGTGTGGGGCATCTTCTGCTGCAGTTCCAGTAGAAATGTGAAGGGTTTTGGTACATAAGCTACTTTTCTTTCATAATTAAACACAAAATGCAAAACACATAAATGTATATTTCCCATTAATAATGTGAATATTGTATCAATTACAGCCTTTTTACTATAGGAAGCGTTTATTTAGTATTAGAATGTAGAAATTAATTTGTTAGTAGTTGTGCTCTCCACTAAAGTAAGGAAATTAATTAATTTTGTCTACCGCTGTATAGGACATTTCTAGGAAATTGCAGGGTTTCTGTGAATAAATGGAGTGAAAATCTTCCACATTTTTAAAACCTGTTTTGATAGTTCTTAGAAGTGTTATAAATCAGATAAGTAGAAAAATGCTAAAACCGTATCTTTTAAAAACAAATGTTGCGATGTCCACGGACACCACTTTTATATGATTCTTGGCAGTCATAGCTAATGGCAGAACATACAATGTTCCATTTGAAATATGCCATTAGCAAGAATGACTATTTTAGGTTATTTTTATAAGTACTCCTTAGAGTGTGAGAATCTTGTATGTATGTATGTATCTTATAGAAATACAATGCAAAGTACGGTATATCAAACTATATCAGTAGTTTTTCTTGCTATACTAGGTTTCCTGTTATAGTCCCTCTAATAGTTTAGTATAATAGTTTCTGACAGTCATATACCATTTCTGTGCATTACAGAATGACCATGGAATGTTTCTGTGTACCTGACACTGTTGCATTTCATACATGAAAATCAGGGCAGAATTTACATTTTTAATAATATTGGTTAGGATAAAGAATAAATCCAAAATCATACAATTGTTCCGGTGAAAAATAGGCTATTATCTCTCTAGCGTCCTGTAACACCAGCGATCCGATGGGTCTGTTATTTCCTGCGTTCCTGCCTTGTGCAGATGTATTAGGTCTCTGATCATTTGACTCTCCTAAGCCCTCGCTGTACTTGGTCATGCTTCAAGTGGTGAAATAAAATTTGAAATTGCCTTCACTGTAACACTTAATTCTCACCTACAGCTGTTTGAGACATTAATGTTAGTCTGTCTGTCAAGCCTGGCTCATCCAGGTCCATAGTGACTTGCATGTGTAGAAACATATCACTGCTGTCAGCTGTTATCAAGAGCTGGTTCACATACGTGTTATTAATTCATGCACATGAGCCATATACTGGTTTTAAGAAATGTCATACTATAAATTTTGATTAAAGCCAAGAAATGCATTGGTGGGCTGCTAGTTGGATAGCCCTGGCATGTTAAATCTTTTGAAATGTAACACTTTGAAATGTTGTCCTATATTAACATTCTCAAGGACCTGTTATTTGGTCGTACAACATGAGGGATTTCTTTATTGTACCTTAGACTCTCCAAGTCTCAGAAATGACCAATATTTTTCTTTCACAAATGTGTATTCCAATATTCTGCTGTATTTTAAGTGTTAGGAAGTTGCTTTGTTGTTGCTTCAACTGTGACAAGTATTTTCTGTGTTCCTATGTTTGTACAATTGTTTATTATCCACCATTTAAATAAAGATTTTGATAAAAATGCCTGCAGATAGCTGTATGAGCAGGAGGACCAATAAAAAGCTGAAACCTTTGACTGTGGCTACCTAACATGGTCACACCCATCTCCATAGCTTCTCACAGCCCCTTGAGTTTGGTCAGGCTGTGACAAAAACGTTAGGAGCCCCAGCAGAAATGGCTGCAAGGAGCAGCACCCGGACCTCTGGTGGGGTGAGTGCTCAGTAGAGTGATTTTTTTTTTTTTTCAGCCTACCTAGAAGTGCAGTTTTACAGGATATTTTGATTATGGAATACAATTTTTTTTCTTGCCTGTCTCATTCACTAATATATAAATCCACATCCTCATTATAGCTTTTCCCGTATGTTGCAACATGCAAACACGGGTAGATTTCTTCTTCAGCAGCCTATACTTTCCATTTGCCACCTTCTAAAATGGGAACAATATCTTGTATTTGCATGAGGGCATCATAAACGGTATATAACTGGGCATAGCCTATGTTTAGCAGGGAGCTCCCTGAGCTGCCCAGCTTTTCCCATAAGGAGATACAACATATTTTCACCCCTGTATTTGCTATTGATGCACTAAATTTTGCGCTTACCCATGAAAACAGGCATTCAAAAATTATTGGATTGCATTGCAAAGCGAAGTTAGAACTGCTGGCCAGTTTTGTAGACTCATAAATGATCTTTAGTTCCAATTATGAAAATATATAAATGGATAATTGACTTGTTGATAACCAATTCAACTCTAATCCACCTCAGGTTAAAAAGGTTGTGTTGAGCAAGTCTCCCAATAACCATAATGCACTAATTAAGATAAGGTTATTAATACAAGATACTTGGTGTGTAAGTTAAGGAACATGGTTTTTGATATACTTGCATGTAGTTTTGTATTGTGTTTATTAATGGATGAAGTTGAGAAAAAATAGCTTTTTGACTAATAATATTAAAGCAACAATTCATCGAAAAAAATGTAGTGTGTTATTTTATTTTTTAAACATCACAGTGGCAGGCTAAAAAGAATCTTGATATCTACCATTGTCCCTGGTTTGTTTTGTTCAGGCTGCTATTAATGATTTATGATTCTCCAGATTGTCATGGATAACCATGGCACCCACAGTCACATGGCACATTGCATAGTGAGCAGAGAGGCTTTCAATACACTTCTGAGCTCGATGTGCACTGTGACCCCCTCCCATCACATGAAATGCTGAAAGCTGGGTTAGATAGTGTCTAGCAGCCATACCTGTTTTCCTTCCCGAGATAATGATAAAAATGACGTGCTCAAAAGTAACTTAACTTGCTATTTTGAAAAAAACCTTCTGTGCGGAATTCCTTCTTTAACGTACTCGGAATTTGATAACTCTTAGTCTTTGGTACAGTGGAGCTTATTGTCACGGACATCAGGAATAAATAGTCTCTTAAAAATAATCTTTATTGTTATATTATAGATTTAACTAATTAGATATTTCTGGACTGTAACATTTCCAGAAATAGATGCTTCAATTATGTTTGCTATAAACCGATCAGCCACAACATTAAAACCACCTGCCAAGTATTGTGTAGGTCATGCCCGCAAAACAGCTTTGACCCGTCTAAGCATGAACTCCACAAGACCTCTGAAGGTGTCCTGGGGTATCTGGCTCCAATACTTTAGCAGAAGATGCTTTAAGTCCTGCAAGTTGCGGGGTGGTGCCTCCATAGCTTGGGAGTTGTTTTTCCACCACATCCCACAACACCTTGAACTTTTTATCATGTGCCTTCAACCATTTCTGAACAATTTTTGCAATGTGACAGGGCACATTATCCTGCTGAAAGAGGCCACTGCCATCAGGGAGTACAGTTGCCATGAAGGGGTGTGCTTGCTCTGCAACATTGTTTAGGTAGATGGTACATGTCACAGTAACATCCACATGGATGCCAGGACCCAAGTTTTCCCAGCAGAATATTGCCCAGAGCATGAGACTGCCTCCACCAGGTTGCTTTCTTCCCATAGTTCATCCTGGTGCCATCTCTTCTCCAGGCAAATGACGCACACGCACCCAACTGTCCACATGAGGTAAAAGAAAACACGATTCATCAGACCAGGCCACCTTCTCCCATTGCGCCATGGTCCAGTTCTCATGTGCTCATTGTAGGTGTTTTCGGTGGTGGACAGGGGTCAGCATGGGCAGTCTGACTAGTCTGCAGCTACGCAGCCCTATATGCAGCAAGCTGCGATACACTGTGTGTTCTGACACCTTTCTATCCCAGCCAGCATTAACTTTTTTCAGAAATTTGTGGTACAGTAACTCTTCTATGGGATTTGACCAGACAGGCTATCCTTCTCTCCCCATGTGCATCAATGAGCCTTGGGCACTCGTGTCCCTGTAGCCAGTTAACCAGTTTTCCTTTCTTGGACCACTTTTGGTAGGTACTAACCACTGCATACCGGGGACACCCCACAAGACCTGCCGTTTGGAGAGATGACTTGACCCAGCCGTTTAGCCATCACAATTTAGTCGCTCAGATCCTTACACTTGGCCATTGTTCTTGCTTCCAATACATGAACTTCAAGAATTGACTGTTCATTTGCTGACTAATATAACCCACCCCTTAACAGCTGCCATTGTAACGATATATTATTATTGACTTCACTTGTCAGTGGTTTTAATGGTGTGTTTGTGTGTGTGATTTTGTCTATACAATCAAATACATATGTTGTAAAAGTTAGATTTAAACGAAAAAGATACTATGTTGACAATAGTGTGCCTTTAACAGTTCCATGCTATATTTGCTTTGTTTTATGAGTGTCCCATACTATAAGTATCCAATTAACCAGTCTGAGTTCTGTTCTATGTTGATAGCTAAACCAGTTGTACATCATTTCCTTTTGAATATCACAATATCTAATCTCGATTATTGTATAGTGAATGCCACAAAAATGGATTCATACTATTGGTGTGCTAATTTTATTACACTGATTGACCATAAACAACCACAAGATTTTCTTTCTAGCCATTGTTTTATTTGGTAGTGCTTAATTATTTTGAATGTGATCACATTTTATGTGTTGTTATTTTAAACTCCTAGAACAGGCTACAGCTCCTAGAACATGTTCTACAGCTCTGTTCATGTTTTTCATAGGGGTAAGAGACCAAAAAATGGGATGGCTGCAAACAGCTGAACAATGATATTGTATAATATCTGAAAACAAGAAATTACATGCCTTTGGCATGTGGTATATTGTAAGAAAAATAAGAACAGCTACTGGGCCTGAAATGCAGGTTGCTTTATATAACAGAGCTGAAAGCAAACTGTCCACACGCAGACAGATCTTGTAAGCATTTTTCGGTAAAATAGGCAAACATAAGAGATCGGATAGACTCGAAAATCTGGGTTTTGGGTGTGTATCAGTTGCCCTTTGCCCTGCCTCTGTGTGGCTAAAATCTAGATATTTCCGTGTATGGCTTGCTTAATATTTACAAATCTATCTATCTATCTATCTGTATATATGTATGTACCGATATTTAAGAAGAGGAAGTGATTCACAGGGGAAACACTTGTGCCAATTAACCACTAGGCTTCCTGCTTCTAAGGCGATAGAAAAACATAGCAGGAGACTACATTATCAGGCAAATGTGATGCAAATCTTCAAGCTAGCTGTTAAAAATGCAAATAACTTTATACACTCAACTGGTGATCTGCAAAAGTGTAAAACATGCACCTCTCACAGTGCATAGACCATTAGTGCCTGTGTTTGCACAAATGCATATGATTTTTAGGATCATGCACATGAAAATTTACATGTCTACAGGGTTGCAAAATATAGCATTTTCTGATGCAAAGAGCTGGGTGGATTTCCTTGCTGAGGGTGAGCTAGGTGTACACCTTGCTTTGTACGAATATGGAAAAATGAGTTTGTTTTGTGCAGGACAGAAGTATTTCAATGCGATTCAAGGCTAAAGAAGATTAAATTAAGGGCACTTTCCCTGTTAGTGGGGTCCACAGTGGCTTTTCTCCCTTTAACTAAACTTTAAAGGTGGATGAAAAAACAGATGTATAATTATAATGGGAAGCTTTTTGCACCAACTGGGTACATTAGGGGTTCATGTAGCGTTGGACTTGAGTCCAAAATGGAAGCACAGTATGTGCAGGAAAATATGTGCAGCATTGAGTACCAGCCACCCCTGGGTTGAATTCCCTACAGGTCTCAGCATGCCCTTGCTGCCTTTAAGTGGTGGGGCAGGGTCCCCTGCTATAGCATCACAGCCTAGTGTTAGTTGTAGTAATATCAGGGGCCCCCATGCTTTTTGTCGCCACCCCCCACACACATTTTTCGACTGCCAGCCTAGGCTGGCAGCACTAGGGCTCATCTAGCTTGCACACGTTTTTATGTGTTTTGAGAGCGAGGGGACGGGACCGTTTTAAGCTTTATTAATGTTTTTATTTTGTTTATAACTGTTTTGTGTGTCGGCGGGTCCATCAAACCCGCCATTTAGAAAGCATGGATATGTCGACATTTACCCTGTCAACGTTTTGGTGTCAACAGGATAAGTGTTGGCATATCCATCGCCAGAAGTTCATACCTAATCCAGCTGTCCTACTTCAGTATCTTGTTGTGACTGTTGTGATAAGATGCCACTGATCTACCTACAGTTTCGGCATTGTCTTTTTAAAGGGGAAAATTAAACCTTAAAAATGGTAAGAGTAATTCCTTTCCTAGTGGTTTGTAAAATGGTGGGGATGTGATAACTCATTCTTGAAAACAAGTGTACAAAGACATGGCTGCTTAAATAATTTTGTGTGTGAATAATCAATTTGTGCTGAAAAATGTATTTAAAATGACAGTAATGTCATTTGTTGTTGTTTAAAATGACCTTTTAACACTCTATTGTATTTAACTGTTTTCTGCACAGTGTTTACACCATATATTCATTTACAATTATCTACATTCTGCAGTATTTTTCCGTACAGTTTTACATAATATCACATTGACCACTGTCATAAGGTGGATGTTTTGTTTAAAAAAAAAAATATATATGTACTCTCATACAAACATTGCATAGAATGAAGCATATTACAGCATGTTATATTGTAGCATTTTAAGTGAATGTATAGTGTATACTACATATAAATTATACTGCAATGTACGCTGCATTGTAGCTTTGCAGGCATGGTTATCAGTCTGACAAGTCAAATGCCTGTTCAGACTCTTTTGTCACATTGTAACCACTTGAAGTGTCATGTTCAAGAACACAGCGTCTATAAAGCAGATTAGCAATGGCTCCCTTGTGTATTGTTTGAGGTCTCTGAATCAGCAGGATAGACTCTCAAAGAGGCTGGATACACCACTCACTCATTCCGGCACCAAGCAGTCACTTCATCATCCACCTTCTTACACCTCATTTTCACTTGTCCCTGGTTGTTCCATCTCTGCACATTTTACTAAAATTGAAGCTTATGCTAATTGTGTCTTCTTTTTTTTTTTAATACTAATATTGATAATTGATTCATATATTTTAATTAGAAAATACTTACAGTGCTACATACATACATACATACATACATACATACATATAGTTCTTATTATTAATCACAAAGAGCAACATAAAGCATATAAAGAAAACCATGCACAAAATACAAGATAATTTTAATTGCATTTGTAGTTTTTTTTTTATTTGGTGATGTTTATTAAGCTGAATTTATAATTTGTCTATGGTGTTTACAACGGAATTTTTCCGCAGAAAACATTAGTAAAATTGCCACCCTTTCCCCAGGCAATGTAGCATCTGAGCAGTTCTACAGGTATTTACTGAAGGTAGTCTTACATGTTTTCTTTTTCATGTTTGTATAACGTGTAAAGCACATGTTTTTTTTTTTTTTTACAGGACATTTTCTTTAAAAATGTTATGCTTATGTATGCAACTTTCTCCCATATATGTAACAGATAACGCATACTTTTACCAACCTCCCTGGTTTTATAAATGTTTGGGATTAGCACAAAACATTCACATACCTAGGAATATTAATTTTCTGCTCTTGGTCACTGAAATTCTTAAACACTGCAGTATTTTATCATCATTCAAGTTGTCAATACCCCTAGATATAGAGGATTAACTGGACTACACTACTGCATTTCAAACACATAAAAAGGGAGCCTGGTCAATGCACCCACACCCCTTAAATGAAATAATAGACTGCAGGTTATACAACGTAGTCTTGTGTTGTCTTATCTAACTGAATTTGTGCTACTTAACTTTGCAGATACTAGGAGAGGTATCGCGTCACTTCCTTTAATATTGATCCATATTGACAAATAACTGCTTAAAAACTTGATACTTTTGTTTGTTTTACATGAACTAGTCCTTAGTATAATATGTCTGTACTAACATAAATAATAATTACAGTTTCTTTTTTTTTTTTAACCTGTCTGTAATTCTTCTACTTACCGACTCCTAATGTTATTACGGATTTAGTATTTCGATTTTCATCTTACTCAATTAGAGAGTCAAGTGCTACCAGATGAAAGAAACTTGCAATCATTTTTTATAATAGTTAGCTCTTAAAGGTATCACCATTATTCTACTTTTATTATTTTTATTTGCAAAAGTACTGCTCCCTATCTGTTACAATGCACAGCTGGTGTCAGCAGGAAACCTTGATGTGATCACTGAAGTTTACTATTGTGTGAGAGGCACGGGGGTCTAGTAAAACGCAGATCTTTCCGTAGTGCCCTTAGTGGTAGGTTGTAATTTCATAATAGTAGGTGAGGAAATCTTGTTTTAAAGTACTTTGCAAGACTCTCAGAAGGTTGCAATGCCCACAATCGCCACATTCGTCAATGCTATCATAATCTGGTATATAATTATGTTGTTTAATTACAAGTGACTTTTCAACTTTAGTTACATTGATGCTGAATTCACACAGAAGTTTAAGCATCAAGTGCTTTGTTATAAATATAATTAAACAAAGTAATAAAACAGTTTCCTTTATATATTTTGCTAAACCTATCTCTCTAATTCCTTCTGGTAAGCAAAAATGTAGGCCTTGATTACATGCGGATGAAGTACCATTCAAATATTTAGTGCAGTGGTGGGCAGCATGAAGTAGCTGGAGGGACGCAGGAGACACACAGAGGAAGGAGGGAGAGCACACTGCACCCCCACCTCCTCAAGGTATGCCACAGAGGAGGTCTGGTGATACCGAAGGTTGGCTGCCCTTGTTCTAATAAGATCGAGAGCAGGCGACTGGTGGAGGGCGCAAGTTGCCCACCGCTGACTCAGTGGGTATGTATTTGCAAAGTAGCAGGAGTAGCTTTATTTGGGGGGTGTCTGTAAAAAAAAATTAATATGATTTCAAAGAACACATACATGTATTGGAAAACATAACATAACACATCATACGTAACAATAATTGCTATTCTCCAAAAGCAGCAGTGATGTATGCCCATTGCAAGTCATATATTGCACAGATTATCTATCCCAAGCGCTAACCATTACCACCATGCTCTGCTACTTACCTGTGAGGCAGGTCCACTTTAGTTGTGCTAGTGACGTGGGGGTGCCATGAGAAAGTGCAGCTGTCGGGTTCATTGAGGCATAGGACTCATAGGTCTGGATGACAGCAGTGCAGCTCAGTGACAAAAATGTTATACAGCCATCCAGGTGACATTTATGCTTCATATATTAAAGCTGCATATGTCCAGTGGCCAAAACAGTTTTGTTGGCCAAATGCACAAAGTCATAGTAGCTCATAGTAGCCTACAACCTACCCTATTATATTACTTTCACAGTGGTTGCTTCCTTGTTAGTGAGCTACAATTGGCTGAACAATAGAAATACTAGTAAACTTTGATATTAGGATTCTAAGCCTGTGTGACAAAAAACAGATCCCCTTCCATTGATTGGAGGACCTGAAAGGGAAAAGTTTTTGGTTGTCGTTGTTGAAATCTAGTGTCACAGGGCTGTGGCTAATATTACTTTGACCTTGTATAAGGGTTACTGCAATATCAGACAATAGCCATAGGGTATCTTCTTCGTTAGAAATAATGATTTGTAAATTGTATTAATCAGTTTTTAAAACATATCAACTGTTTCAGAGATTTATTGACTACCTGTTAAGAGGGTGTGTAATGTGAAAGCACTGAATAGTATATTTTATAAACTTGACACCGCAAACAATCAGATATGTTCAAAAACGGCTTCAATATGTGCTGTATATCCACCAAACTGGAACAGTTCCCCTACCCCCCATCCCCCCCCCCCCAAAAAAAAATACATAACTTAATAAATAAGTTTATTAATTTTATATGAATTTCAAAAACATTTTGAGTTGAGTCCCCTATTATGTAACCTTTTGAATATTAGCACACATTTTTAAAGATGCTTTACAATTGTAAGTCTTAATCTAGACATACTAGTAATCCTTAATATAGACTTGTTTATTGTGTTCTTAACTATAATTTTGCTGAACTGTAGTACAGTATGTCAAAAAGTTGAAGTATTCTATGTGCCACATTTCAGAGGTCAAAATTAACTATTTTGCATTGATAAAAATTTGAGAAATATTTTTGCACTGTGTTTTGATCATATTTGGGAGAAAAAATTGTCAATATTAATGTCTCTAGTGGTTACATTCTGTCCTCACTCCTCTGATTATTGCTCTGTGTCAATTATTTACAGACCCAAACTTACTGTGGAAGTTCCCAGAGGATTTCTCTGACCAGGTCAGTAACATCACAAGGAGGTCTGATTTTGTTATCGTTCTCTCCTGGATGTAATGATGTGTACCGTCCTCGCCTTCTTGAAAAATCTTTGGGCAGCCAGCAAATATTCCAGGTTTATTTTTATGTAGTACACAGTTTTTATATGTTTGCCAGCGGCAAAAGTCACCCGTCTGTTTGTGAGTACACCCTGAACATGCCCCTCTTTTAGTTTCATGCTAGGTTCCGCAGAATCGGTGTCACAATAATGATATGCAAAGAGCAATTTATGAAGCTCAGCTATTTTGTTGACAGCTTCAAAATATTTAGTGTAAATGTAAAGAATATTCCTTAACATAAGTATTGGTTCTCATACTCCCTAATTGGAATAGTACAGCAATGTTAACCATTGGTAAATAATAATACAAATGTGCCATGGCCTTAATTATTATTTTCTTATAAAAATGTAGAGATTTGTAGAACATGCATAGAAAGTTTTGCACATGTGCAGCAACATTTTTCCAATGTAAGTTTAGGTTGTTATAGACTGTTGCCAAGTTACAAATGATAGCTTATATTCTTGAGTACTTGCTAGCAACCTAACTGAATGAAGTAACTTGGATAAAATAGCAAGGAAACGCACAGAGAGGGGGAAAAACCTGGATGGTATATGTTTGTTTGTTTTTTTAGCAAACATGACCTGTCAGTTTTCCAAAAAGTTTTGTGTTGCATTATATCACTTAAATGGAATAGTATCCTAAAGCTTTATAGGAACTTGCAATACTTTATCATATATAATAGCTAATTAATCAGTATAGAGTTTTCTTTTTGTGTCAATGGGTGAGTATTTTTCCAAATGTGTCTCTTTCATAATACTTATATAAAATTCACTCCCCTTTGGAGTGCAAGGTCTGTATTCCATCTAGTTCACCTGCTTTGTCAACTTTGGCACGTGTGACATCTGTATAGAAGACACAGAGTTCTTAACCACTTAATCTGGGGTTAATGGCTACGTCTGTATTGGTATTTAAGGGATAATCCCATTTCCTAATTTCCCATCTAAATTTCTTACATCTGAGCTGTTTGTGGATATATTTATTGCTGAGATGATGGCATTTTCAGGCAGAGTGTCTCTGCCTGTTTTTGAATTGCGCATTCCCAGGGTCACCTTCCAATAAATAAAAGAATGTTGTAGTACAATGGCTGCCTTCTGTTTGAAATACCACTTCATACTTTACTTTCATTTTACCCTCTCATTTACACATGCATTTCTGGATTAGCTCTTTACTGGCATCTAAATGCACATTATTTCTGTTCAAATTATAATTCTAACATTAAATTGTCAAAATTACAATTATAGGTTGATTATTGGTGATTATAGAATTTCTGATTTGACCTCAAATTATAAGTGTATTGTGCTAATCTAAATCATATGGTCCTTGCCATTTGGAGTCTAGCCAATTGTATATAATCTTTTAAAAAGCAACTGCATGTCAATAGCCTTTCCTAAGAAGAAGGGTTAAAAGTGCAGGTTGGGGATTAGGATGAAGAAATGTTTTTCTTTTACCTGGTGGGTATTTTAGAAATCAAACCAGCATATGCCACCGGCCAAATCCCCCCCCCCCCCCCCTCAGTCTGTTTCGTCTGCCAAAGCCCCTTTGTCTAAGTCCCATTGTTACAAGGACTTATTGACAGTTGTAGAACGTAGCTCGAGACACGAGGGATACCCACCACCCTGGGGAGAGGCACAAGCGTGGATTATGGAAATATGAATTGATCTTTAGAAGAAGGGTCCTTCCTCTGTTCTGCAGGAAATACAATGAAGAGAGGGAGCAGGGCTGTGATACGATGTGAACACTAAGAATGGACTGGGAGCTCACCCTTCCCAGCTGTTGGTAAAAATAAAAAAAGAAAAATGTAGCATTTGTAGATCACAAGGATTTGTGAAAAGGCAGAGGATAATGAAGCTACGTGTTAGACATATTTTGAAATAATGTATGCAGCAGTGTTTAATCCCCTTATAGTTAGGCACTGTTAAAATAATGCAGAGGATGTTGCCAGCAGGTTTCAAAAATGAAGTCTGTCTCATTGACTTGAGGGAAAAAAGCTCAAATATGAGGAATGTGTGATATTTTATCTATTTTTATTTATAAATAAGTTAAATCATGTGTGTGCTTGTTAATGTTTTTTCATTGGCTGTCCCATAACTATATAGTTTTATTGATCTTACCTGCCTTTATTACTTTTCTTTATCACTCCTCACCTACCTGCTTTTATTACTACTTTCTGTCTGCTATTATTGCTCCACAGTATCACTTTACACCGAATTGCTATTATTTCTGTTATCCCCTACATATTGCTAGTACTGTTCTTTTTTTTTTTTTACTACACCCCTACATACAGCTAGCACCTTTCTGTGTCATCTGTCCTCTACATACTGCTAGTACCATTCTGTGTCATCTTTCCCCTACATACTGCTAGTACTATTCTGTATCATCTCCCTACTACATAATGCTAGTACTGTTCTGTATCATCTCTCCACTACATACTGCTAGTACTGTTCTGTGTCATTTCTCCCCTACATACTACTAGTACTGTACTGTGTCATCTGTCCCCTACATACTGCTAGTACTGTTCTGTGTCATCTGCCCCCTACATGCTGCTAGTACTGTTCTGTATCATCTCTCCCCTACATACTGCTAGTACTGTTCTGTATCATCTTTCCCCTACATACTGCTAGTACTGTTCTGTATCATCTCTCCCCTACATACTGCTAGTGATGTTCTGTATCATCTCTCCCCTACATACTGCTAGTACTGTTCTGTATCATCTCTCTACTACATACTGTTAGTACTTTCTGTATCAGCTCTCCCCTACATACTGCTAGTACTGTTCTGTATCATCTCACCCCTACATACTGCTAGTGATGATCTGTATCATCTTTCCCCTACATACTGCTAGTACTGTTCTGTATCATCTCTCTACTACATACTGTTATTACTTTCTGTATCATCTTTCCCCTACATACTGCTAGTACTATTCTGTATCATCTCTCTACTACATACTGTTAGTACTTTCTGTATCAGCTCTCCCCTACATACTGCTAGTACTGTTCTGTGTCATCTCTCTACTGTATGATCTCTGTACTACATACTGCTAGTACCGTTCTGTATCATCTCTCCCCTACATACTGCTAGTACTGTTCTATATCATCTCTCTAATGTATGATCTCTGTACTACATACTGCTAGTACTGTTCTGTATCATCTCTCTTCTACATACTGCTAGTACTGTTCTGTATCATCTTTCCCCTACATACTGCTAGTACTATTCTGTATCATCTCTGTACTACATACTGCTAGTACCATTCTGTATCATCTCTCCCCTACATACAGATAGTACTGTTCTGTATCACCTCTCCCCTGCATACTGCTAGTACTGTTCTTTATCATCTCTGTACTACATACTGCTAGTACTGTTCTGTAGCATAGCATCTCTCCCCTACATACAGTTAGTACTGTTCTGTATCATCTCTCCCCTGCATACTGCTAGTACCGTTCTGTATCATCTCTCCCCTACATACTGCTAGTACTGTTCTGTATCATCTCTCCCCTACATACTGCTAGTACTATTCTGTATCATCTCTCTACTACATAATGCTTGTACTGTTCTGTATCATCTGTCCCCTACATACTGCTAGTACTGTCCTGTATAATCTCTGTACTACATACTGCTAGTACTGTTCTGTAGCATAGCATCTCTCCCCTACATACAGTTAGTACTGTTCTTCATCATCTCTCCCCTACATACTGCTAGTACTATTCTGTATAATTTCTCTACTGTATGATCTCTGTACTACATACTGCTAGTACCGTTCTGTATCATCTCTCCACTACATACTGCTAGTACTGTTCTGTGTCATCTCTCTACTGTATAATCTCTGTACTACATACTGCTAGTACCATTCTGTATCATCTCTCCACTACATACTGCTAGTACTGTTTTGTGTCATCTCTCCACTACATACTGTTAGTACCGTTCTGTATCATTTCTCCCCTACATACTGCTAGTACTATTCTGTATCATCTCTCTACTGTATGATCTCTGTACTACATACTGTTAGTACCGTTCTGTATCATCTCTCCCCTACATACTGCTTGTACTGTTCTGTATCATCTCTGTACTACATACTGCTAGTACCGTTCTGTATCATCTCTCCTCTACATACTGCTAGAACTGTTCTGTATCATCTCTCTACTATATCATCTCTCCACTACATACTGCTAGTACTGTTCTGTATCATCTCTCCCCTGCATACTGCTAGTACCATTCTGTATCATCTCTCCCCTACATACTGCTGGTACTATTCTGTATAATTTCTCTACTACATAATGATAGTACTGTTCTGTATCATCTCTCCCCTACATACTGCTAGTACTGTTCTGTATCATCTCTCCCCTACATACTGCTAGTACTGTTCTGTATCATCTCTCCCCTACATACTGCTAGTACCATTCTGTATCATCTCTCCCCTACATACTGCTAGTACTGTTCTGTATCATCTCTCCCCTACATACTGCTAGTGATGTTCTGTATAATCTTTCCCCTACATACTGCTAGTACTGTTCTGTATCAGCTCTCTACTACATACTGTTAGTACTTTCTGTATCATCTCTCCTCTACATACTGCTAGTACTGTTCTGTGTCATCTCTCTACTGTATGATCTCTGTACTACATACTGCTAGTACTGTTCTGTATCATCGCTCTACTACATACTGCTAGTACTGTTGTGTATCATCTTTCTACTACATACTGCTAGTGCTGTTCTTTATCATCTTTCCCCTACATACTGCTAGTACTGTTCTGTATCATCTCTTTACTACATATTACTCTTACTGTTCTGTATCATCTCTCTACTACATACTGTTAGTACTTTCTGTATCATCTCTCCACTACATACTGTTAGTACCGTTCTGTATCATCTCTCCCCTACATACTGCTAGTACTATTCTGTATCATCTCTCTGCTGTATGATCTCTGTACTACATACTGCTAGTACCGTTCTGTATCATCTCTCTCCTCTACATAATGCTAGTACTGTTCTGTATCATCTCTCCCCTACATACTGCTAGTACTATTCTGTATCATCTCTCCCCTACATACTGCTAGTACTGTTCTGTATCATCTCTCCCCTACATACTGCTAGTACTGTTCTGTATCATCTCTCCCCTACATACTGCTAGTACTGTTCTGTATCATCTCTCCTCTACATACTGCTAGTGATGTTCTGTATAATCTTTCCCCTACATACTGCTAGTACTGTTCTGTATCATCAATCTACTACATACTGTTAGTACTTTCTGTATCATCTCTCCCCTACAAACTGCTAGTACTGTTCTGTGTCATCTCTCTACTGTATGATCTCTGTACTACATACTGCTAGTACTGTTCTGTATCATCTCTCTACTTCATACTGCTAGTACTGTTCTGTATCATATCTTTACTACATATTGCTCGTACTGTTCTGTATCATATCTTTACTACATATTGCTCGTACTGTTCTGTATCATCTCTCTACTACATACTGTTAGTACCGTTCTGTATCATCTCTCTCCTACATACTGCTAGTACTATTCTGTATAATCTCTTTACTGTATGATCTCTGTACTACATACTGCTAGTACCGTTCTGTATCATCTCTCCTCTACATACTGCTAGTACCGTTCTGTATCATCTCTCCTCTACATACTGCTAGTACTGTTCTGTATCATCTCTCCCCTACATACTGCTAGTACTATTCTGTATAATCTCTTTACTGTATGATCTCTGTACTACATACTGCTAGTACCGTTCTGTATCATCTCTCCTCTACATACTGCTAGTACCGTTCTGTATCATCTCTCCACTATATACTGCTAGTACTGTTCTGTATCATCTCTCCACTATATACTGCTAGTACTGTTCTGTATGATCTTTCCCCTGCATACTGCTAGTACTATTCTGTATGATTTCTCTACTACATAATGCTAGTACTGTTCTGTATCATCTCTCCCCTACATACTGCTAGTACTGTTCTGTATCATCTCCCCCCTACATACTGCTAGTACTGTTCTGTATCATCTCTCCCCTACATACTGCTAGTACTGTTCTGTATCATCTCTCCCCTACACACTGCTAGTACTGTTCTGTATCATCTCTCCCCTACATACTGCTAGTACTGTTCTGTATAATCTCTCCCCTGCATACTGCTAGTACCATTCTGTATCCTCTCTCTCCTACATACTGCTAGTACTATTCTGTATAATTTCTCTACTACATAATGCTAGTACTGTTCTGTATCATCTCTCCCCTACATACTGCTAGTACTGTTCTGTATCATCTCTCCCCTACATACTGCTAGTGATGTTCTGTATCATCTCTCTACTACATACTGTTAGTACTTTCTGTATCATCTCTCCCCTACATACTGCTAGTACTGTTCTGTGTCATCTCTCTACTGTATGATCTATGTACTACATACTGCTAGTACTGTTCTGTATCATCTCTCTACTTCATACTGCTAGTACTGTTCTGTATCATATCTTTACTACATATTGCTCGTACTGTTCTGTATCATATCTTTACTACATATTGCTCGTACTGTTCTGTATCATCTCTCTACTACATACTGTTAGTACCGTTCTGTATCATCTCTCTCCTACATACTGCTAGTACTATTCTGTATAATCTCTTTACTGTATGATCTCTGTACTACATACTGCTAGTACCGTTCTGTATCATCTCTCCTCTACATACTGCTAGTACCGTTCTGTATCATCTCTCCTCTACATACTGCTAGTACTGTTCTGTATCATCTCTCCCCTACATACTGCTAGTACTATTCTGTATCATCTCTCCTCTACATACTGCTAGTACCGTTCTGTATCATCTCTCCTCTATATACTGCTAGTACCGTTCTGTATCATCTCTCCTCTACATACTGCTAGTACTGTTCTATATCATCTCTCCCCTACATATTGCTCGTACTGTTCTGTATCATCTCTCTACTACATACTGTTAGTACTTTCTGTATAATCTTTCCCCTACATACTGCTAGTACCGTTCTGTATCATCTCTCCCCTACATACTGCTAGTACTGTTCTGTGTCATCTCTCTACTGTATGATCTCTGTACTACATACTGCTAGTAACGTTCTGTATCATCTCTCCACTATATACTGCTAGTACTGTTTTGTATCATCTTTCCACTACATACTGTTAGTCCCGTTCTGTATCATCTCTCCCCTACATACTACTAGTACTGTTCTGTATCATCTCTCTACTACATATTGCTAGTACTGTTCTATATCATCTCTCCACTACATACTGTTAGTACTGTTCTGTATCATCTCTCTCCTACATACTGCTAGTACTATTCTGTATCATCTCTCTACTGTATGATCTCTGTACTACATACTGTTAGTCCCGTTCTGTATCATCTCTCCTCTACATACTGCTTGTACTGTTCTGTATCATTTCTCCTCTACATACTGCTAGTACTGTTCTGTATCATCTCTCCCCTACATACTGCTAGTACTATTCTGTATCATCTCTCCTCTACATACTGCTAGTACTGTTCTGTATCATCTCTCCTCTACATACTGCTAGTACTGTTTTGTATCATCTCTCCCCTTCATGCTGTTCTTTATCAGTACTCCCCTGCCCACTATTATGACTGGTCTTTATCACTCTTCCCCTACCTTACTCTTGTTTGTCACTCCTCTCCTACATGTTGTTATTACTGTTGTTTATCAGTTTTGCCCTCTCTGCTATGGTTACAGTTTTGTTTTATTTACAGATACCTTCTGATGTTGTTCTTCTATGTCACACCTTCCCTAAATACTATTTTTATTGCTCTATATCACTCATCCCCTTTCTGTCTGTATTATTGTTCTTTATCACATTCTTCCTAACTGCTATTTTTACTTTTCTGTATCACTTCCCCTGCCCTTTGTTATTACTGTTCAGTATCACTCCTTCCCTACTTGCCATTATTACTGTTCTGTATCAATCGCTCCTATAGCTTCTGTTATTAAGGTGTGTATTGCTCCTCCGACATATTCTATTATATTTCTTTTGTTTCACTTCTCCCTCATTTTTTTTGTTTTATTTTGTTTTATTGCTCTCTGACCTGCTTTGGCTCTATATCGTTGTTATTCTACTCCCATTTTTTTGTTGTTGCCCCACTGTTCACAGATTTCACAGATTCACAGATTTGTGTGTTCACTGGAATACACAGATGATAGTCCCCACAGCCATCCCTCTTAGTCCGGATTTATGGATGGTAATTTATATAAGTGTGTATGCAAGTTTGGAGCTACATTCTAGACCCTGATTTGTGAATGTACCGAGATTTGGCTGAACAGAACCTCATATTGAGGATTTAGTATTTACTAGTGCATACCTGAAGTTTAAGCATCAGTACTCTTTTTAACTGAGGATTTGGGAACCAGCTGGTTACTTCTGCAATAAGACCTTATCCAATTGCGAACCTTTCATTTTTACCACAGCTGGACTAATTTTGGTTCCTTAATTTTCTCTGAGCAATTATAACATTTGTGTCTATCTGTATATGCTGATTTGAGCACTCGCTGCACGTTTAAAATACTTTGTATTGTTGGCAATCCATTTGCATGAAGTTTTTACTTTATTAATAAATACATTCGATATCCTTTATTATTATTATATTAAAATAAACTAGTTTTTCTTTTTCTTTTAGTGTGGCAACATATTCTTATTTTATGTATATACCCTTTGCAGCTTTGTTCTGGTGCTCTCTGTGCATTCAGTTTACACTACTAAGAAGTTTACCGGGAAATATTTTATTAGTTAAGTCTTGTTGGCTTTATGTATCCTTAAATTGTTGTTAAAAGTCAGCTTAGGCCTTGTAAGGGAATGTAATGGCAAACTTTGCTCACTGATAACCAAACTAAGCAGAGGCTTCTCTACCATTTAAATGTATTTCAAATATATTATTTTGTAGTTTTTTATGAAGTTATTCTACTGTCCCTTTCTAAGGCACAGAGACCCTAAACTACGATAAATGTAAACTAAGAAAGTGTACTACTATTGTATGTGTGTATTCCAGTGAACACACAAATCTGTGAATTAGCAGCTCCACCAGTGATTTTTGTAAAACAGGAAGTGGGAAAAACCGGCGAGATTGTGAACTTTAGATTATTCCTAATTCATCATTTTTTATTCTTTTTTTCTGAAATTTGGCATGCGGCACCTATGAACCGTTCTTCATTCGCATGCCAGATTTCAGTTTAATAGCTCTAATACTTTTTAAAATGTTGCCCCTTAAACACCATGACCCACCTCTCACAGATTTCTTCCTTTATAATATATATATATATATATATATATATATATATATATATATATATATATATATTTATATATATATATATATATATATATAATAATAATAATATCATACTTGCCAACTCTCCCGGAATGTCCGGGAGACTCCCGAAATTCGGAAATTCGGGTCAGTCATATATATATATATATATACACACACACACACACATACATGTGTATATATATATGTGTGTGTATCATCATCATCATCATCTATTTATATAGCGCCACTAATTCTGCAGCGCTGTAAAGAGAACTCAATCACATCAGTCCCTGCCCCATTGGCGCTTACAGTCTGAATTCCATATCATACACACACACAGGCCTATATATGTGTATATATGTATAAATACGTGTATATATTTATATATATATATGTGTGTGTGTGTATATATATATATATATATATATATATATATATATATATATACACACTGTAGCTGGTGCACAACAGATACAGCTGAGAGAAGCGAACTTTAGAGAAACCCAGGACTTGAATCGGCCACATATGCGTCGTCACGTCCTTACTGTACATTTCCTACATCCACCTGTCCCTTCCCACTCCCATTCCACCCATCAGGTCATAGGTAGTTGTAAGTGTCATTTGTGTTCAGAATAAATTGCTTTCAATTGCTTTCATTGATGTAAAGTCCGTGTTTTTGAGAATGCGCAGAGCTATTTTACGCAAGATAGAGCAAGCAAAGATGAATCAGACCCATTATATTCATCCTAAATATTGTAAAATTCCTATGTGAGATTGTTACATTGTCTTGTGCGTAGAACTCTTCTAAGTTCTGAAGTGGAAATGTGCATTATATTTTGTTTTCATCTCTAGCTCACTTTTCCATTGTCTGTGCAGGTATCTCACTTCCCATCCTATTAGATGTGTTTCTTGGTTTGCATGATATTTTTGCTTCCTACTTCCATTTTTTACTTCTCTTTTAATTATGGGAGACTTTCTAGCCCTCTAAGATGCACAAGACAGTTTTCTATTGATCGCTGGAGCCCCAGTTCATACTATCAGGGGATCGAACATCGGGCGAAAGGCTGCTGCTTTGTCTATGACATAAGCCAGGGGAGAAATCCCCCCCCTCTTATGTCTGCACTGTTTATAAAACGCTCCACAGACCTGCTGGCTAAATGAATTTTAAAGACTTTCAAGGTTTTAAAGTGGATTTTCCCCAGAGAATGGGACCAGGCAGCACGCCAACACAAAGCACTCTGTCCTGTGTGCTATATGTGTCTCTGTGCGCATGTATTTGTGTGCGTTATACACATTTTGTGTTTCGGTTTTGTGTATTTTCTCAGGTGCAAATATCGGTGTGCAGCAGGTGTATTTAAATGGTAATAAAATGATAAAATTGCATAAAAACTGCATCGCATTTTTTAAAAATACCACAATGCTTGTAACATTACATTAATAGCGCTCACACTGTCCCTTTGTGTGTGCAATTTTATGTCTATTTTATTTTCATATACAACATAGTCATCTTAACTTTAGATATTTTTATTTTGAATTGTTTAAGGTCACAAAACCACAAAAAACTACAAACACAAAAAGCCTTTCATTTTGTGTACATAAGCTTGTTTATCCACCTTCAGTATAACATAGAACACAGCCACATTCTGGTTTTTGAGATGGCACCCAGAATATCGGTCTGTCTGTTTGTCGGGATTATGGGCCCAGCTGTATATGCGCATAGTAAAAATAACAAAAATATAATTTGAAAGTCCAGTGTCTATTAGCCCTTAAGGACCACCTCCTTCATTAATTTCAACTTTTCTTTTTGACTCCTATAATAATGCAAGGGAAGGCCTCACTTATGTCTTAAATGATGAGAGTTAGGGGACATCACTTTATTTATATGGTGCCGCAAGAGGTATGTGGTGTTGTACATTAGGTAGAACAAAATGAGTGAATAAGGCAAGCGACATACAGGAGTATAAGAGGACAGGTAACATGGTAGAGTGCAGACTTGGAGGAGTTTGAGGAAGGAACATGGCAGCTAGGTAAGAGAAAGCTGATTAACAGGATAGACAAAGAATAAGCATGAGGGATGAGGCAAAATCTATATTGCCGCAGGATAGTTTGAAGAGGAGACAGGCAGTGCTCGGTAGGTCTGACATACATTGGTTGCAATAATAAAGGAGAGAGATTATTAGAGAGTGATTAAACATTTTGGTGACATAAAGGTAGACGAGGAGTCTAATCCTGGTGATGTTACAAAGATGACAGTGACTTGATTGGGCGAGGGATTAGATATGTGGGGTGAAGGAGAAGGAGATGTCAAGGATGATGCCCACACAGTGGACTTGAGGGCAGAGGAGATACTGGTATTATCAACAGAAAGTGAGAGTGGGGTGGTGATTCTTTTGGGAGGCAAGACAAAATGTTTGTTTTTTGACCTTTAGAGAAAAGCATGAGTATGTCTTTGAGGAGATGGCAGAGAGGCAACTGGAAAACTGAGAGAGAAGAGAGGGGGAAAAGGTCAGAGGCGGAAAGGTAGATTGCGTGACATTAATGTAGTGGTGATGAGCTAATGAGTTCACCAAGGGAGGAGGTGTATAGACAGAAGAGCAGGGGACTCAGGATAAAGTTCTGAGGGACTCCTACAGTAAGTGGGAAGGGGGGTGGAGTAGCCAGAGATAGTAACAGAGAAGGAGCAGTTGGAGAGGTGGGAGGTAAACCAAGAGAGGACAGTTATACAAAAGCCAGTAGAGTGAAGGGAGTGTAGTAGGAAAGAGTGGTCCATGCTGTCAAAGGCTGCAGAGCGGTCCAGGAACATAAAAAAGGAGACATAGTCTTGGACTTTGTAAAGAGAAAATCATTGGTGACTTTTAGCAGGGCAGTTTCTTTGGAGAGGGGAATTGAGGAGGTATTTATCATAGCTGGTTTGACGGTTGTAGACAAGCTGCTTCAGTATTTTGGAGACTAACTGAGGAGAATTTATATTGAGTTAGGTAGAGGCAAGGTCAGGAGTAGGTTTTTGGTAATGAGGAAGACAAGAGCATTTTTGAAGGAATAGGGTTATGGTGGGGACTAGACAGGAGGAGATTTTGCATCTGATGGTTTCAGTTGTGGAGGTGAAAAAGGAGGCAAAGTCTGTGTCGGCTGGAAGGGAAGGGGGGGGTAGCAAAACTGCAGCGGGGGTTGGAAGACTGGGATGAGATGAAAGAGATGAAGAAGGATTGTTTAACAAATGAGAGAGCAGAGCTGTTGGAGGAGAAAGTCAGAGAGGGAGTGACATTCAGTAGTGCAAGAGATATTTTTTGGTAGGAACTAGGTCTGTTTGAAGTGCCATGGTTTGGGTGTGGAACAATGGAGGCTGACAGAGATGTCTGGGTGCCGCAGAGTCTAGAGTTGAGGTGAGGATGTGGCTGTAGAGGGAGTCCACCTGGTTGGAGCAGTCCAGGGTGCTTATTGAGGTGTAATGTGTTTCAGTTGAGGAGGAGAAGATTGCAGGTACAAGAGTGACAGATAGAAGATAGGGATGTACAGGGTGGGAATACGAGGTAAGGGTGAAGATGCTCTATCAATAGACCGGTAGCGGAGGGAGGTGTTATTCGGGGGGAACCACAAGGCATAGGGACAGGAGGGGGCCCGGGGGGAGAGGGTGGGGGGTAAGGAGAGGGAGAACATAAAGGAAAAGGAGACATAGAAAGTTTGTGGATTAAGTTGCTTGAGCTGTTGTGGGAAGCAAGCGTATTAATACAGAGCCAGGTGAGCAGGTGATATGAGCAAGAACAAATAGTGGACAGAATGGAATGGAGAAATATCTATTCCTGCTGGACGATAGTAAGTCCAACAACAATCAGCATAAGGGACAGGTTAAAGTAAGAGCTGAATCAGATAAATTATATAGCGGCCATTCTGCAAAATTAAATGGCAGTATAGAGTAAAGGATTCAGAATATAATAATAGACTGCGCTATGCAACAATGGGTACAATTATCCGATGGGCAAAGGGAAATGGATGTAATTGCACTTTCACAAAAAAAGAGCTGAAAAATATGTCCCATTGAACGTATAGTCCAAAATCTGATTTCTGCCACCTTTTGAGGATGTATAAAAAAAAGTCTTTCTGCTGCCCCCTGCTAAATATAGATCACCCCCTTAATGCGCCTTCTCCACCCCTTGAGTCTTATTTAAATACTCTTGTTCTGCAAAATTAATTCTTGTCTTTCCATGTGGGTGCAAAATAAAACAAGTTAGTCTAGCTTGCCATCCAACAAGCAATGCCCTAATCTGCCCAGACTCTACCATCCAAAATAGAAATCTTTTGCACCCCCTGCTAGGTTCCACGCTCTTTCCATATGGGCATGTTTTGCAAATCTATATTGTGAAATAAAAAAACATCATTTGCACGACCTTTCATTGTTAAAGTTATATGACTGATGGTTCCTCATATCAAAAATGTGCAATTTTGAATGTGATGGGAAATGTGTGTATTATTTTGACATCAAAATTATGGCTAAAGATATGAAGTTAGATTGTCAATGTAATTTCTGGAAAAATGTCTCATTGTAAGTGTATACGGTTCCATAATTTACATGTAAAGCTGGTTTTATTTACAGATTACAAATAATGTATATTAGAACTTGAATATTATTGGGTATGCTTGCTTTTTTGATTTTTGGGAAATAGAAAATTCAAGCTACATGGGCCTCATTCTCTCTAGCTGTCGGTCCCTCTTAGTGTATTATGAAATTGTGATAACTTCTGACATTCATCTGAAGCATCACATCAGTACACAGGACAGAGGCCTTTTCCATATAGCCAGAAATCTCATGTGATATCCATATGTCTTTATTAAAAAGGAATCTCAGCAGGAGTGTGGGAATCTCAGCCTCTTTTCAGAGATCCATGTTAAAAATATCCCCCAATGGTTCCTGCTTGCAAGCCTCAAAGAAATTTTAAAAAACGCTGAGTGCAAATAAGATTCTGGCAGCCCACCCACACTGCCCGTCTCCTGCCAGCTGGGAAGCCTCAGACCCAGTTTTGAGCCTTTGCCTCCTCCCTTTACACTTGAGATAATTTTTGTATATCTCTAGAGTTTGACCATCTCACTAAATTATTCTCTACCAACAGTACTGGAAGACTGTTCCACGAATGCATTATAATTTTTATGACCTAAACAAGCTTTTGTATTGCTTTAGATAAAGTAAACCAGCTTCTTCCATATGCACTTTAGTTATTTATAATAAAAAATCTAATGTTGTAACAAAGCTATAATTGAAATATTTTAGTCAATTATTGTGTTGGACAAATAAGGTAAAATGCACAGAGACTTAGTAGTTACCATTAATGTCAACAGCTTAGGTTGTATTGCTAGTAGCTGTTTTACCATTGTTCGCCTGCTGAACAGCATTGCGGAATGTTGTGGTACCTTGTATATGGACAAGAATGATAATTGACTAAAAACAGGATGCTCCCATTGCATTGTTGAAAACTTTTACACACAAAGTTGTGATGGTTTTGTTTGTAGCGTAACATTTTCGAGTGGCCTGTCACTGTCCTTTTTATTACTTTTAACTGTGGCTTTTATTATTAAGTGTTCTGTCTATAAAATATATGCCTCTTTATAGTGAAAGTAATTTAATATTTAATATACTAAAGTGGGTGACACAGTTAATTGTGGAAGATCACATATTTTTTACATTTGCTCCTGTGGTATATTCCAGTTTGTTTGAACTCCACAGCCAAGAGCTAAAATCTTTAAAAGACTCTGTGCTGGCCAATTTAGCTTGCCAGTTTTTTTTAGTTTTTTTTTTTTCTGTTTTGTTTTTTACTCATTCGTACTCAAGTGGAGGATAGTTTGCCAGAGATGTCCACTGATAGGACATGTTCTGCATGATGTTGATGTTGCTTCACATAAGTAAAATTACCTTTTATTAACAAGCATCTTTAGGAAAACTCTGTTTGTTACATCAGCTAAACTACCACTGGACGATCCAAATATGATATTGGCTTGGTACCTTGTTCTGTGGAACGGGGGAGACCGCTACTAAGTACCAACCATGCCGTTTTAGTTCACCATATTTTTATACAGATCATATTTTGTTAATATTAACTATTTTAAAGTGTTTGAGCCATGTTCACAACAAAAGAAAATTGTATGTAAACAGTTTAAGTTCAGGCAAATCACTTGTTCCCTACTTCTTCGTTTTGTAGGACATTCTATGTATGGTGCCAAAGTTCTGTTTTCCCTTTGCTATTGAAAGGTAAGCTCATACACCTCTTACTTCCTTGACGTAGAATGCAAAACTTGCTGTTACTAAGTTACACATACTTTTAATGCTCTGTATAACAATAATAATTAATAAAATACAGTGCTTCCTCCTTATATCATCAGCTTGAAACAAACGCCAAAACTGCCATTATAGCTGATTTATATATGAAAAGAGTGACATATAATACAAGTAATACATCTCACATCTGCACAGATAATAACTCTTGGTGGTAATTACTAGAATTATTATAAAAAGGATGCACTATATATAACCCCACAAGCTGCACATGTAATTACTATTAAGGAAACAAATATTATGATTTTCCTTTTTCAGGGGGACTCCATCTCAGATGGGTCAGCACTTTACATTTGTTTTAACTGATATAGAGAGCAAGCAGAGGTTTGGATTCTGCCGTCTGACCTCGGGGGGTAAAATTTGCCTGTGTATTCTAAGGTGAGAGTACTAGACGTCTTTTTATTGTATGTGAACTTTTTTGTGTGTATGTTTTGTCCACATTTTAATCCCTTTAGAGTAAGTTTCTGACTCTTTATCCCACCTTCCTATTTCTCCTTTAACAACTTCAGTAATCTGTCAATTTATACTCTCCCCGTTACTCACCCCAATATCTTTCTCTGCTCTTTACTAATTCCTTTTTATTGTTACTCTTTTCTTTCATTCTCAGACATCAAGTGTTTTTAATTTCCATGTACTCCTTTGCCATACCCTATATGGGAAAGCTGCCCTTCCCCCTCTACTTTCCAATGTCTGGACAGGAGGAAAGGCAGTTTTCCCAGCTCCACAAATGTCAACCTGCAAAGTGTGGGTCTCCTTACTAACTCAGAGCAGTAACTGCTCACCTGCCCCTTCCTACACAAACCACTTCCTCTCCGTCACTTAACCTCTGACTTTTTCAATTTAAAAATGTCCCGTGCAGTGGCACCCAAGTGGTACAAGAGCCTGGAGGGAGGCTGGGTTGCTAATAGCTAGCAGCCTTGGGAATCCTTTCCAGGAGAAACTGTTTGAATCACCTACTAATGAGCCATGAAATATGGTGAGGTTTGTTAATTGGGACAGCCCCTGATGGGGCCATGTATTTCACACCAGGCTCAAAACTCAGCAAACCCCTCACTTTATATATTATATGCAGATGGAACTGCTGCAGTCACTGCTTTAGGTGACATAGTTATGCTTGCTACAACTACGTTCCTAGCAATTCCCCTGTATCCAGAGTCAAAAACAAAAAAATGCAAATGTCCTGTCTATCCTATGTGCAGTCATAATGCCCATACACTGAGCATGTAAGCGCAATTAGCACTATGCCTGCAAGAGTTAAATTGCACATAATTATATTGTGTATGCCTTTATTTGTACACTTTTGATTATATTTCAAAGTGTCAATAGTACAAACCAATGAACAAATATTGTCAGCTCCAAATATAAACATAAGTTTGTGTTTTTGTTTTTATGAACAAAAATATTGATACACATGTGGTATTATACAATAATACTAATGTGTTATATTGGTATGTGTATACTTATATTGGTTCATATATTTACATTAAATGCACATCTGTTTACAAAAGCCTCAAGAGGCTTAACATCTTTATTAGATGCCCCCTGCACCTACTGTAATTATTGGGGCCCTTTGATGATTATACTTGCAAGACCTCCTTTTTGTGTTTTTGTAAGATAAACCAGTTGCGGGTTTAAAATTGTTTCTCAGCACTGTGCAAATATTTTTCCTTTTTTAAATGTGTTCTATTCATTTTACCATATTGAGTATCTTGTGGACTACATACAGAGTTTTTATATAGGTTAGTTTCCCAATGCTTGTTGATATTGTGGAGGTCAGAACAATTATCAATTATGTTTGCACAGAATGGATTTAGCATTCTGAAGTATTATTTTTTTTATCTTATTTTATCTTATTTTTTTTTAAAAAATTGATCCACAATAGTACATGGTTAGTAAATTGATCTGTTTTTTTTTTTTATATAAGTAGTAGACATTTCTAAGTATATCCATACAATTGTTTAATCCCCATCTATGTATGCACATTGGCCTATGCATACAGAATTCACAACTTCACAAAGAGACATACATATATTTATACATAGACATTAACACTGGTATATAGACTTTGCTTTTCTGCAGTATGCCTATACTCAGCGCTATAACTAGAGAGTAAAGCTTTCCCTGCCTATGACTATCTGCTCATGTGTAATTTAGAGCTTATCATCCATTCTCTGCACTTTGTAGTGACCCCCAGATACTGCAGTTCTGTGGAATGGGGGCCAGCCTGACACGACATTGTAATGCATGACCTCTCTTCCACAGGGTAGTGCAGCTCAGTATCCCTCTGTAGCAGGGACATAAATCTGCCGCCTAGAGGAGGGAGATGCCCACACAAGGGACAGGCTATTTTTCATAAGCCAGTGTAAAGCAATATTCATGCAATAATATGATAAATGGCTCTGCAATGCAGTGAGCAGCACAATCTCTTCCCTGGCAGATAAATGAACAACTGTCCTCCACACTTCCACTGATTGTATGTGAGAGTGTGAATATGTGTGTGTGCGTGTGTCAGGATGCAGATATATGTATATGTCTTATGTATTTGGTCAGGCCCCATTTTGACTAATGTTGTTTTATCCCTGCAGTTATCTTCCCTGGTTTGAAGTTTACTACAAGCTATTAAACACATTGGCTGATTATTTGGTTAAGGAACAGGTAATGAGTTTACTCTATAATCCATGTGTTCTCACTGCGATGTTTAAAAGTTTAGCTACTTTTCCTATTATTGGTTCATTACAGTTCATCAAACTGTAAGTTCTTTGAGTCAGAGACTTCTTGTGGTTATTCTGACTTTCCTTAATATGTTAAGCCATGTGTATTAATTACTAGTGTCTCAAATTATTCCCTGTCCTATACATCTGTTAACTACGAAAAGCTTTCATAAAGTTGAATATACAACATAGAGCAATGAAAGGTAACCCTTTCTTCTATATACATTTAGGACAAAATATCATGCAGTGCCTGATGACATTACTGGCTGATAATTTTATCTCTACAAATAGAAGACAGGTCTCATTTATTACCATTTGATTAAGCCACTGAACTTTCAGGGCTGACCTTTTTTTGTGCCACCAATATGAGTAGTTATTATCTACAAATTCAGTGGAAGTACTGTTAAGAATGAAAGACCTGCATACGAAACTTAATTAACATTCTTGATGGGCTTCATGTTGCATGAAGTTGTATAATTACACATCTTAATTATCTAAAAAAATGTTTTGCAAATATGTATTAGCCATTATTCAAAAGAGCAAAAATGAGCAGTCACAGTTTTCGAAATTATCTTTGTCAGATTTGAGAAGCATCAGTTCACCATATCCCGTTGGCATAAGATAAAATGGCTAACGATGACTGCCTTAGAATACTGCATAGTTTCATTGTTAAGAAGGTTGAAAAAAGACTGGTCCTGTGAGTTTCCAAACTATAATTGCGTTGACTCAGAAGGAGGCAAAGCAAAACCCCCAGTGTGACCAGTGCCAATTTAGCTGCACAGGGGGAAAAAGTATTCCTTCCCAACTCTAAAAATAGCCATCTAATAAATTATCTGCATCAATCACCTCCATAACGTACTCTACTGATAATAGCAACATATACCATTCCTTGTTTTAAAAAAATATAAAGTATCAAATACATTTTTAAATTGTGTTAGTGAATATTCCATCACCACCTCATGAGGTAAGAAATTTCACAGCATAACCACCCTTACAAAAGAAGCCCTTTCTATGCTGATGGCGAAACCTTTTCTCTTCTGTTCACAAGTGATGACCTCTTGTCCTCTGTATGGTCCTTAGTACAAAATTTGTTAAACATATCTTTGTATTTTGCTATAATATATTTATACAGATGAATTAGGTCACCTCTATGGCACCGCATTTCCAAAATAAACAATCATAGTTTTTCTAACCTCTCTTTATAAAGTACATCCTTCCTTTCCCTTTATCAATAATGTTTGCCCGCCTCTGAACCCTATTGGTTCTTCAATATCCGTCTTACAGTGAGGTGCCTATAATTGTACCCCATATTCAAGGTGTGTTATAACTAACGACTTATGCAATGGTAGTACTCTTTGTATCACATGCATGTATCCCAGTTAATATGCATTGCAGGATTTTATTTGCTTTTGCAGCCACTGACTGGCACTCTGTGGTGCTACTCATATTTCTGTCAACTAGTATTCTTAAGTCAATTTAATTCTGTTTCCCTCAATTGTAGTCCATTTATTGTGTAGCTTACATAGATATTACCACTGCTTACGTGCATACTGTTTCATCTATTTACAGTAAATTCAGTCTGCTATTTCTCAGTTTACCATTTTGTCTAAATTATTTCGCTCTATATTATTAACAATACATACTTTAGTGTTATCCAACAAGGTAATTTAATAGAAGATTAAAAAGTACCGGCACACAGCGAATAGCCCAGTCTCCATATGTTCCATTTACAACTACACTTCATAAGCACATTCTTTTTCCCCTAGACCTAGTACTCTCATCTCATGTACCAGTCTGTTATGTAGAACTGTATTAAACCCTTTTGCAAAATTCAATATATCACATTGGATGCACTACCAAGATCTATTTTTAAAATTTTCTCCTCATAAAAACTAGTAATTTTTGTTATCAGTGGTTGGTGTTTCATGACACCATGCTGGCACTATGTTATCAAATTATTTTCTGTAATATATTTTATTGTCTCCCTTTAAATAATTTTTCCACAAAAAGAAGTCATGCCCACATACAACATATAACTTCCTGGTACTGAATTTGTGTCCTTTTTAAAGTTTGGTACCACGTCTGCTTTTTGCCAATCTTATGTACTGAGGGAGTGTGTAAATAAAATAAATTGCAGAACATTGCTCACATGGGTGGATGCCATCTGTGCCAGGTGCTTTATCTTATGTGGAAGTGCACCTACTCCTCCTACTGTATTGGACAAGTAACATTTAATAGAGTGCTCAGGCTATTGCCACACAACCTATTTGTTGCCATTTTGTTCTATCTTTCAGAATACAGACAGAACATATATTTAAAAGACCAGCTTTTTGTTTATCTTCTAATTATTCTTCCTACTTTATCATTTAGTGGCCCAGTGTTACTAATTTACTTTTTCTTTTATATATTTGAAAAATATTTTGTATAATTCCTTTCTTATACATATTTTTCTACATTCCTTGTATTTCCACAAATAAATTACCCCTTAGCTTTAGCTATCAAAATGTTCTTTTTTCCCTTTTACCTCCAAAACTTTATTTAACTACATTGGTTCCTTTTTATTTCTACAAATACAATATGATTTACAATATGTATGTTTAAAATATTTTTAAACACCCATTTGGTCTCTGTACTTTCCCAGTCTACAAACTCCAATACTTCTGTGAGCTGATTTATCTGTCCTTGTAGAAATCATTGCTGTAGAGTCCTTACAAAACATTTTATTGAAACTTAAATATAACCATGTTGTGATTACTATTACCAAAACACATACTTTTTCTCCTAGACCTAGTACTCTCATCTCATACACCAGATTGTTATGTGAAGCAGTATCCTTGGATACTGTGACGGGGGCATACCCTGAAACACCCTTTGGAAAGAAGTGCCCCAGTGACTTCTGTGGGCTACTCTCCTAAGCAGGCACTATGGGTGTGGGAATCTGGATCCTGTTTTGTGGGTCTGAGGATACACTTAGGTGGGTAGCCAGGATGAAATATTAAATATTTTAGTTAACAAAGTGCTGAAATCTCACGTCTTTTACATTACTGTGCAAAACATAAAGTACATACTCAACTTTGTAGCAAATGTGAAGGCTGTACAAATTACAAGAGGAGATACTTTACATGTGACCTTAGATTCTATGGATGCAGACCCCCACTGCTAGCTCCCTGACTTGTCTTTGGTCCTACAGCCAAGTGAGGCAGTGGTTTAGCCCTGGTGTCAACATGATTTTGTCAGGTCTACATTTGTATAAAAAACTGTGGACTGGTAGTTATTGTGGCTGTGCTGGTATCGTCTGTGCCCTACTTCTGCTCCTAGATTCCACAGTCCAGTGGGAACCATTATCCCCACCAGCCAGTGTTTTATCTAATGCCCGGGCTAGCAATCTTATACCCACCTCGGTGCCCACACAGGTGTTCTCTGGGTATTCATGTGAGTTTTCTCGGAAGCAATATTTTATTCGTTAGGCTTATTTGTAGGGAATGACCAGGGGAGATGGGTATTGCTTGCCTCCACACTGACACCCTGCTGTAACTACCTCCTGTGTGTCAGACAGTGAGCTCTGACAGAAAATTGTAGGCAAACAAGGAGAATAATGCCATTGTAGTGTCTGCTGGTGTGTAGGTATTGTTACCTCCCTTAGTTTAATCCATTGCTACAAAATAAAGCTTTCATCCCATGGTTTTCTGGAAGCCTCACTCTAATCTAATCTTTCTAGTGATCGATCGCCAAGTCAGTAGGAAGGGCATGTCACTAATATCGTGTGCACATAGGAAGTATACATGACAATTATACTGGAGCGTTTGTAGTAATGTTTTTTTTTGTTTAATGTTCAGTACTGTTTTACCCTGTATGGTCCAATGTCTATTTTCTGTACGACACTGCAGAAATGTTGTGGTGCCCTATTAATAAAGGCTGATGATTATAATAATCATTCATATGGATATTACTACAGAGATAATGTCTAGCTGAGTAGCCATCCTTGGTAGTTTTCACTATGATTGAAACCCACCTCTCATCAGAGCCTCCTCACCTAAACATTAGATAATGTGTTCTATTAGATCAGGCCTGGCCAACCTCTAGCTCTCAATGTGTTGTAAAACTAAAAGTCACAGCATGTCCTTCTAGCTATCAGCTGGCTATCTACTGGCAAAGCATGCTGGGGTCTTGTAGTTTCACAACACCTGAAGAGCCACCGGATGGCTTGGCCTGTATTAGAAAGTCATGAATGGACCTTCTTTTGTTGTTTGTTTTACTGCTTGTGAAAGGTCTTTTAAAATAGATAAAAATTCCCTTCCTTTGTCTCAACCACTAGTTTCTTTGTGAATATTTATATCTGGATAGTTAGAATCGACCATTAGAGTACCAAATTTTTTTTGCTGTCCTTTTAATTTGTAATTATAAAATCATTTCTTTACGATCATTTATGCTAGGTGGCTTGTCACAATTTCCAAACACTCCTGTACTGATTTATTTTCCTATGTATTAGTTATACATTTTACTGATCAGGCTATTGCCATTCAAAACAATTGTCCATTCACTTTCATTCAAGTCTTAGTTATTACCACTATATCATTATCCTCCTGAAATATCATTCATTATTATTCATATATTTTGCTTGGAAGTTTCCAAGCATTTGTTATCATACTGTACCCTCCCCATTGAGGTGCAGCCTGTCTGTACTGTAGAGCCTGTAACTAAGAGAGAAATCTCACCAGTTCTCCATAAACCCCAAACTTCTTGAGCTCCCACTGTTTTTTCAGGTGTAGCACTAGGTACAGGTAGTCTTTATAAAGACAGCCTAATTGCCTGAAATAGTTTTGGATGATCTTCCATCTATCTCTAACTTGGATCTTGGCACTAATTTTTAGCATGATCATGATCACTATGTCCTTCTCAGTTCCTTCTAAAAATATATTTATGTCCCTCTAGTTGCTAGTGGAAGTATTGTGCTGCAGCAACGCTACTCCTACAATCCCAATAACAGCCATTTTGGCATATTTTTTGGTGTGTGACATAAGGTCTAGCCCCACTTGTCGCTCTTAGTTCTGCCCATTTTCGTAACGGTTACCTATCTAACTATCTCAGAATCCTGCTCACATGTCTCCATCCCTGTAGAATGCCTTGCTTTTCTACCTTCTTGTGTTGAAATACTTGCTTTTATTACACTGTGTACTTAACCTGCGCATACAATTGGTAGAAAAACCTTGTGGAGCTCAGACATTTTAGGTTTAGTCCCAGAAAATGTTATGAAATATTTTCAAACTATGTTTAAAAATGTGTATGTAACCTATTTGGCAACATTTATAAGACCAGCACAGAGAGAAAAAACGTATTCTAGAATTGTTTACATATGATAGTATTGTTTGTTTTAACCTTGTTTGTTTCCCATTCGTACATTAGTGCACATTGGATGTAAAATGTTGCATTCATTTGCACTGTTTCCCTGATTTCAAGAACATACACAATTTTATCAGCTGTGTTCGTTTTAGACATGTTGCTCAGTGTGTCTTTTTTCAGGAACAAAATTTAAAGCTGTGTAGTCTTATATTAGCACTATGTTAAGGCAAGAGCTTTAGATAAGTTTGTTTTTGTTAACTTTGTGTTATTCTTTTGTTTTTTCAGGAGAATGACTTAAATGATATATTAAAGACCCTGTACAATCATCCAGTTCCTGAAGCTCACACTCCTGTTAGTCTGAACCTGGTAAATGCCTTCAGCTTCTGATTTTGATGGCAACAAACTAACAGCAATTATCCTTGTGTATTTGACAGAAAATGAGCCTGAATGTGGTATAATGTCCAACTTACGGCCTTCATGTAATCCTTCTGCAGTCTGAGTTGGCCACAATTTGTTTCCCCGTTATTGATCATGAGCTAGAGACTGATTTGAAGCCAGGAGGACAAACCTCACATTATATCAAATGATAGGTAACATTCAGAAATGCTTTGGCAACACTACTAGTGTAGACTGAGTAAAGAAAGGAATCACTGCACCAGGTATAAATTTCTAGACCTATCCCCTTAATATATCTTAAATTTAAATTGCTTAGGAAAGGTAGTCCTAAAGGGTGCACCCAACACATGACATTAGAGCATCAAAGAGAGAGAGGAAAAAGAATGTGTATTCCAGGGGCACTTTGGGTTGGTCATAAACTTAATATATAAAATTTATTAGGTATGCATTAAAACTGTTGATTGGTGGATAGAGAGCGAAATAACTAAAATCAAAAATAAAATGTGTACTGTGAAATGAAAAATGCAAAATAAATTGCATAACCTCGCTGCTACCACAAGATAATAACGTATACAAATATATATATGATTTGCTTGCAATGTAGTCTCCAAATGTAACCAGGAATCATGTAGTGGACATGTCATCCAATAGTTCATTCAAATTGATCTTTAAAAGAGTCAAAGGCTCCAGCTGATTTCCCAGTTACACTTATGTCTAAGGGTTATATCACCCTCGATATTGTATCAGTGAGGGGAAACAAATATAAACCCTTACAAAATTTATTTTCTGCTTCCTCTCTGTCTCCATGCTTATAAACTTATATAAACAAGCACTACCTACATAATAGTTATAGAGACAGAACGAGATGAAACCCCAAGAAGAGTTGGGGGTATATTTACTAAGCTGCGGGTTTGAAAAAGTGGGGATGTTGCCTATAGCAACCAATCAGATTCTAGCTTTCATTTATTTAGTACCTTCTACAAAATGACAGCTAGATTCTGATTGGTTGCTATAGGCAACATCCCCACTTTCTCAAACCCGCAGCTTAGTAAATCTAACCCTAAGTCTCATATTGGGCAGATATTACTGCATCGAAAAGATGGAGAACCCAAAAGAATCCTACCCCCTGTGATCGCTGGGATTATGTGAATATACCCACCTAATAGTAAGCTGGGGAGCAAACCAGGGAGAGGGAAGTTAGATGTTCAGCTTCAGCCACAGAGATGGAAATACTTTGTCACCTAACTACATCTCCTGTAATGACTCCTACTTGGGAGATGTAGTCCAGCAACAATTGTAGAACTTAATGATCTGTCATGCTGGAAAATCTTCAGGGCAGACAAATTTGTTTGAAATAATCCAGTTTTTTCTTTTGTCTGCTTCACTGTGAAAATTATTTTTGTATTGGTAAGGGGTATAGCAAGTTAAATTTAAAAGAGTGCACACAATAGGCAATCTAGTGGCCACAAAGTGTAACTACTGTAATCTGTAAAATGTGTGCCATGCCATCCATTACACTTCTATCAGAACATCAGTCAGCTGATTAGCTGTTGAGGCGACCAATTTAAATAAGTATTCTCCTTCTACAGGTTTGCATACAAGAGTGTATCCAAACCTCAAACCTTGTTCTTAATTTAAACTTGTTGATGCATATATAGATAGTATTAATGGCCTAAGGATATAGGAAAATGCTAATGGCTACAAGTGGAATTTTTGTTTCTTATTTGCAAGAACCCATTACAGTTTATATCAAGGGAACCCGTTTTAAAAAATCAGTCTAATCCCGAGCTGGTAAGTTACAGCGCAGGGTGAGTTCTTACTTCTAAGAAAACATTTTCTAACTTTTAAACAATGATTTTGGTGACAAATCTCTCCCTTTACTGCAATCATTCTAGTACACTTTGTTTAGGTATTTTCTCTGGAATAATCCACTAATTATGAAATGACTACTAGTATGCTTTGGTAGTAATGGTGTGCATTTTGTTTTTTTTTTACCAATAATTTTTATTTTATTCTTTTTTTTTCTGCTTTGTCCAATATTTCCAAAATCTCCCAGTGGAAATATTGACTCTAAAAATGTGTGCTTTCATAATCTTGAATAAAAATTGGAATTACTCCACTGTAATTCTTTTATGAGCTTTGTGAAATGACCATACTTTAGGTATACCTGTGACAACGCAGCCTATGAATTCACTAGAAAATGGTGACATCAAAGAACCTGAGAGCTGCATTCTCAAGAATACTGGTTCTAACCACAGAAGGCTGCCTACCCTCTGTGCAGGGGCACTTTGAGCATCTCACTCAATAGGGAATTTGGCCTGAAGGAATATCCTAATTAATGATTTTTAAACATTTTGGTCATTCCATAGAAAGGAGAGGAGATGGTATGTTGTTTCTGACCAGGGCACCTCAACTGTCAGTAGAATTATGTGGGGGGTGTAGTGAGCTATTTGACCGGTCTACTGTATGAAAGGAGCCGCGTACCAGTCAATGTAATAACGTTGTCATCTACACCATTTCCAAAACTCTCAAACAGCACTGCCTCATAAATCATATTTTGGGTTATTGTAGGGGAGAAGGATTATTTTAAATGTAAGACCTTTTCCTCTAATATATTTTCTAATTGGCATTATAACATAAGGCTGTCTATTTGGTCTATGTTCATCTTGGAACTTTAACAGTTGTTAAAAATACCTAAATGGAGTTTTTTAACAAAGCAAAAATACATTAATAATTACAATCGGGCAAAATCTTGAGAAAAAAAAAAGGTAACAGAAGTATACAGTGTGCAGTAAAATATCATAGGTGCTGTGTCAGTCCCCTTCTGTATGAAGGGCACATTTTCACAGGCTGTCTTCTGTCTTAGCAATAACTTGGTGTTTCTTCTGCATTTTATGTCTTGATTACTTTGAAATAATGGTGTTAGTTACTTTCTGTCATTCATTGTTCCAATAATTGTGTGTACACATACCATAAAACTCATTAATCCTATTATTTTCCCCCTCCTAGCACCAAACCCCCAATTAAGATTCTTATTAAATCCTAATTAACCTGTGTTGTATTTTTTCCCCTACCCTCCCTCCTGCCTAGCACTCGTTTTTCATTACTCCTGACGTAACCGGACTGCCGACAATCCCTGAAAGTGTATGTATCTAATTGGGTTTTAACCACTTGTCTGTTTTCCTTGAACGAGCCTGTTTACTTGTTAACTTAATCACTTTGTGCATTCTGTTTTATATTAGAGGGAGAATCCTACATGTGTTTGCACAACATCGTAGACCAGTAATTGCATTCTTATTACTGGGTTGTTCTCAAAGTCTATTCTAGCTAAAGTAGCGCAGTCTAGTTACGAAAAAGTACGAGTTGATAGTAAATTGCTTTCAATTATTTTAACACTTGCCCAGGATTTTAATGTTACTAAAAAAGGGACTTATACCCTGTTCCCCACCCCCCATTATATTTGTATAATGTAAACATTAAGGGACAAATGTGTAAAAATATTCTTGTCATCGGACTTTACCTAGTGATGCCAGTATATTGACTTATTCACTTTTCGATCTTCTCTCAGATCTTTCCTGGCATTACTATTCAGGTTTAATAATCCCCGTAGATTACAAGAGCTTGGGGTTTGACTTGACTAGTGGCAAGATATATGTGAGACACTATTGGGGGTGGTTGACATCATTGGGACCTTGGCCAAGTCTGGAAAGGACTGAAAATATGGAAGCAAAGAGGAGGAATTTGCTCACAGCGTGCAAAGAGAGATTAATATAAAACTACTTGTAACATAGAAGCTGTGAAAGGCACTATTAAATAAAGAAATCTGAGGTTACAATCTCTTTAAGGCACAGAAAACTGGGGCAGGCCTTTAGTGTGAACTATACTTGTCCATAAAAACCCATCAACGTTTTTTTCTGCCACAATTATAGTAAAACATTTGAAACTGAAATTCAATTGCTGAATGGAGCTGGAACCTCGCGTGATGAGGTGTGAGCATAAATGAGCAACGTTTAATCTACTGAAATAACTGGAAGTGCACACAAGAGCACATTGTGTGAGGCTCCGGCGCCCACTTTGCAGTTATTTGAATTTCGCCCTAAAGATTCAATATAAAGTAAAGTGCCACCAGAGCCTTGTGTGATGAGTCTTCGTGGTGATGTCTGCCCTGAAATCTCTGCCCATTTCTGTTTACAACGGGGCGAGTAAAAATGAGCGAGGATCCCTCTACTATAATAACTGGAAGTGCACACAGAAGCACATTGCACAAAGCTCCAGCAGTACTTAGTGGTTCATTAAATTCCCCTAAAAAGAAAGTTCTTTTTTGAGGGTAAAAACCAGGATTGTCTTGGAACAATCAGAACATTGGAATCCTAATCATTCCTCATAGGTGGTTGGGTCCTATTTTAGAAATACAGTTGCCTACAGTGCGTGTTCACAAGCTACAAAACTTGGTAGACAAAACATCACTAGATACCAATGAACAGCTTACAACTATATTTACCACCAAATGCAGATTCATTGCAAAACAGCAAACTGTTTTGCAATGATGATTGATTGGATTCAAGTAATGATTGATTGGATTCAAGTATGTATTCAATACGGAATAAATCTGCCTAAATGTGTGTGTTCCAATAGAAGTGAAAAATGTCTGCTTTGTACTCTACATACCTACAGTAGTTTGCTCACAAATAAATACCCATGCAGAAGTATATTTCAGTTAGAAGGATTGGAAGCTAGAAGAAATTTAGCCTGGCTAGTCTGTTCTAATATTCCATTCTAGTTAATTAGTTGGTATCTATTATATGAATCTTTAAAATTCATGTATGCATGTTTTACTTTCATGTAACATCTGTGGAGATGTGCTTTGTAGTGAAAAGAGAAAGCACTGAAATTATAAATCCAGTCCATCCACATAATTTGTTACTGACTGTACAGAGCTGAACTAATTAGTAAAAAAGAAAAATCAGATATTCCACTATATTCAAATACAGTGCTTTAAGGAAGACAATTAAATGGCCTGTAAAGTAAATACAACGGATCCACTGGAAAAAACACATTTTCAATGTGCAGACACATATCTGTGGAGGTTTCCATTCCAGAGCTGGAGTAGAGATTAAATACTGTTTTTGTTAACTAGTTGAGTGCAAGTAATTGTCTTCTGTATTCCTCCATAACTGAGAGTTAGTGAATGCCTTCTGTCTTCATGCAGAACAGCAATCCTAGTGTGCTTTGAAAAATCCTCCCCAAAGAACACAGACTATAGCAAATAGCTTCAGCACATGCAGACAATGTTTTCCCATTGTGAACTATGTGAAATATGTATCAGGACAAATGTGGAGGAAAGAGCGATGCATTCCTACTCTTTCCCTTATGTACTGCTGTATTTCAGGGTCTTGGCTGGAGGAGGACTCTGGCAGAGCAAGGGTGCATTAATCATTACCATGAGGCCTGTGGTGTTATATGTAATGCCTAAATATTACATATGGCACTAACAAAACACCATAGAGCCATACATCCTTAAATGGTGTGATTATTGGTGATACGAGAGTTACGCAGGGAACTTCCTGAGTTACCATCTGCATTGTTGGCAGATACAGACAGAAATAATATCTCATCCCTAGCCACGATGACTTATTTCAAGGAACTTCATATGAAAGAACTGCTAATGACAATGCACAAATATTTTAGGAATGTGCCGGAAAGAAACCTTAACATAACCTTTGCTTTCATGCTTTGATATTTTTCCCTCCTCTGTGATACTTCCTGTGTGATATATAGCTTGCACTATTGCTATAGAGATTATATCCAATTTCAGTTGTCTTGAAGACAGACACTACACTGCGTGGAAGTGATTTTATGCCAAAAAATACTTTCTCTGAATATTTGTATATCTAATATGAGGGGTAGTTACCATATTCCTTCCTTTAGCGAAAGTATGTCTGCCATATATTCTAGCGGAACAGGAAACAAGTACCTGCAGCTATGGAGGAAAAACACGAGAATAATAATTCTCTTTGAGTAGAAGAATATCTGCAGTAATTGTGTGGTGTTAATGCACTGCTGTGAGTTTCTGTGTATCCAGTAGACCAAAGACAGAAACAGGTATGTTTCTGCTGGAGCCTGAAAAGATATACTAATATATCAATCAGTCAGAAAGTCCATCAACAGCACATGCCGCGTAAGAGTAAAAACATCTTTATTAGCAACTTTAAAGTATAACACTGTGACTAAACATGGAAGGTGCTTTATCTGCTAGTTTACCAAATATTGTGATACTTATCACAAACATCACTCGCATATGAAACTGTTCATGCTTTATTTATCATTGTACATTGTTTTTAGAATGCTTAACGTGTCCGTGCAGTCCCTCCTAAGTTCTGTCAGTGTAACTTTACACACATATTTTTGAACATTAGTAGATACTTACATTCATCCTGTTCACAACGGACTTGACCTTGTTCACCCAGGAATACCTAATGTAGAGATTTTCTCTACAGGATTACAGAAGACAATTGTTGCTATACTGTAAGGTAGTATTCTAGCATACTGTATCTATGCATCTGGAAATGTTCGAAAATTATTTTTCAGATTGAATTAATATGTACTTTAGTGGAAAATATATGATCTGTTAAAAAGAGGTGTTTATGCTGTACCTGTTTGTAATTTAGCTGTTTGCGTTTTGTAGCAAAGGTTTTGGTTTGAGATATACCGATCAGCCACAACAAAACCACCTGCCTAATATTGTGTAGGTCCCCCTAGTTCCTCCAAAACTGCTCTGACTTGTCCAGGCATGAACTCCACACGACCTCTGAAGGTGTCCTGTGGTATCTGGCACCAAGATGTTAGCAGCAGATCCTTTAAGCCCTGTAAGTTGCGATGTAGGGTCTCCATGACTCTGACTTGTTTTTTCAGCACATCCCACAGTTACTCGATCGGATTGAGATCTGGGGAATTTGGAGACCAAGTCAACAAATTGAACTCTTGGTCATGTCCCTCCAACCATTTGTGAAATTTTTTTGCAGTGTGGCAGAGTGCATTATCCTGCTGAAGGAGGCCACTGCCATCAGAAAATACCGTGGCCATGATGGGGTGTAATTGGTCTGCAACAATGTTTAGGTAGGTAGTACGTATCAAAGTAACATCCACATGAATGCCAGGACCCAAGTTTTCCCAGCAGAAAGAACATTGACCAAAGCATCATACTGCCTCAGTCATGATGCAAAAGAAAATGCGAGTGATCAGACCAGGCCACCTTTTTCCATGTCCAGTTCTGGCACTGAGGTGCACAATGTAGGCGCTTTCATCAGTGGTCAGCAAGGGCATTCTGATCGGTCTGCGGCTACGCAGCCCCATACGCTGCAAGTTGTGATGCACTGCGTGTTCTGACACCTTTCTATCATGGCCAGCATTAACTTTTTCTTACAGTAGCTCTTCTATGGGATTGAACCAGACAGGCTAGCCTTCGTTACCCATGAGCATTGATGAGCCTTGGGCTAGCCATCACAATTTGGCTCCTGTCAATGCCGCTCAGATCCTTACGCTTGCCCATTTTACCTGCTTCCAGCACATCAACTTTAAGAACTGACTGTTCACTTACTGCCAAGTATACACCCCTCTCCTTGACAGATGACATTGTAATGAAATAATCAATGTTATTCCCTTTACTTGTCAGTGGTTTTAATGTTGTGGCTGATCAGTGTATGTACCCAAAAAAAAAAAAAATCTACATCTATTGCTGTTTTCTTCTAAAAAAAATAACAATCATTTTCAGTAATTTTGAAGCATAACTTTTGTACCTGTTTTTATTTTTGTAAAAATAAATATTAATAAAGGTCACACTAATACTTTTATACATTTTTCTACACAGAGGAATCTGACTGAATATTTTGTAGCCGTTGATGTACAAAATATGCTTCAGATATATGCCAGCATGCTGCACGAACGCAGAATCATCTTCACTTCAAGGAAATTAAGCACGGTGAGTATTTTAGAATTATATTTTATCTCGTATTTGAGGCTGCTGGGAAAATATAAGCAAAGTAGTATAAATAGATCAAATACAAGATTTTACAAGATAACCACGTTTCTGAGATATTGCACAGTGCAAGTTTTCACCTTGTCATAATCATATTTAAGTACAAAAATGCCACTAATATATGCGTGAGTTTATGTCCTATTGCGGTAAGCGCATTGTATGTTCACACCTATCATATATATTGTACAATTTATTCTCAAATGTGTAATGCCATTTGCTTGCAGAAAGCGTGACTGTGCACACAAATGTCAAAGCTGTATTGATTTCAATTTTAGTGTTTCTTTGCTTCTTCTGCCTTGATTCGGGGACTGGCGGACTTCTGATTTGTTTCTTTACCCTTAAGCCTATGAAAGTTTGTAGAATTTAAACTTTCTTTACCTTTTTGTTTTTCATAAACCAGTTGTTTTAAAATGACTACAACAAATGGATTTCACAACAATGGAGTTAGTGTTAAGGGGACTATTATTCTGCTCTCATCCTTGGGTTTCTTGTGTATGGCAGCAACAGAGCTGATGATTGTCCGACAGTCACTAGCTGGTATCTATATGAAAGGATATACAGGGAGTATGTCCGGTACCGGAGTCTCTCACTCCACCAATAGCACTCCTGGCGTAGTTGTGCCAGCAAAGAGAGAAAGCATTAATATAATGTAATAAACGATTCTATTATTTCATGTTAAATACATTGCACAGTTCAGTTATGTAATTATTCCCTAATAAACCAACAGATACATTTTGGACAAACTTCTTGTTCAGTCTAAACAGTCCATTTAAGCCTTTGGCTTGTCTAATTAGCATGTGCTGTGATTTGCATCCACCCAGATGACAGTGATCAGCTTCCAGGCTAATTAGTTGCAAGCTTTACTTTAAAAGAAAAGACTTAAGAATAACTAGATACAGTGATATGTAGACCTTGGTACTCACAATTAGCATTGGGTAATTTTGTATTTGGTGGGAAATACATATAAACAAAAAGAAAAGGTTGATTATAAAATTGAATCTACATTTTGCTTAGGAGGTGCTGTGTTTTCATGAGGTGACCTATACTTAAGTTTAACGTGTACGTTTGTGGACAGAAGCTGATTGAAGAAAAAAGTCTTGTGGTGTTTACAGGGGCTAGGAGCCATAGAAAATGCTTTGAGGGTCATTGGTTAAACAGTGCCCTATAAGAGATTATTTTAGAATCATATTTGTAGATATTGTTAGTCAATCTTCCCCATTCTTTGAAATGCTCTTCCTAATCCATTGAAACCCCTTCATCCAGCACCCTAAACATTTTATTCATCCCAGTATCCACCTGCTCACGTTTTCTGATAAATGGTAGACAAATAAGGCTGTTTTATAGAAATTGAGTTTTAAATGCATCAAGTAAAGTTAATTATATTTTCTCTCTTCTGTTAGTCAAGAGTTCTTAAAGCTCTTTCATTTCATTGGTTCCATGAAACTCTCAAGCAAGATAATGAGTTTTCTGATTATTCACACATGCAGAAGGCCTATAAAACCCAGTGAAGAGGTTCTTACAATAGTTTCTGCCATCACCTGGATGCACATAGATGTTTCATTGTGAACAGAAGAGGATTCTCTTTCTATAAGCCCCCTCCAAACAATTTTAATCTACATTCACCCCTACACATTAGCTCACAATGATCTCCTTGTCTTCGGAATATTCTCTTTTTATCTTTATGCTATCCATTAATCCCGCTGCTATGGCAGGGAAATGGCTAAAGGAAGGACAGGGTGAACATGGGCAGAGCCAGGTATAAGCCATGATTTACAGCATCTATGAAATGGTGTTATCTTTGACATGTGGAGCTACGCACCACTGGTGTCTCATAGATGCTCTATAACTTTCATTTCAGATAAAACTGGATGCAATTTAATTTGTTTTCCTCTTTTCCCCTATAAAATGGCGATTGTCAATACTCTATGGCTATTGTTTCCAGTTAGACCCACACTACTCAGCGACGCCAGACCCATGCCAGAGTGAGAACGATGTTGTGTCTTTTATTTGCTTAGTTCATTTCACCCTAATTGCCATTTTCTTCTTAGGAGCGTTATATGAATAATTTTAGGAAAATATTTCTCTTACTTAAGTATATGATTTGCACTTCGCAGCACTTTATAATTGGGAACATACAGAGTAATAAAACAATACTGAGTAATACAGACAGGTGAGAGGCCCTGCTCACAAGCTTACAATCTATTGGACTATGGAAGTTTGATATATGAGGTTAAGTGCTACATATTGCATATTAGTCCAGCCAGATTGCAAAGATATATCTGTATACATTTAGAAATAAGATGCTTCAGGGCACTCTGTAAATTCTCACCCTATGGTCGTGTTGAACGATATCTGAACAATATTGGCAGCAGTTTATGCTAAAACAGGGAAGCAAAGGAAATTTTTGCAGAACAAATATTTTTGCTGGCGTCTTCCTGGTGCAGAGAACATCCCATTTTTCTCCCAATGCATTCCTTCAGAAGGAGTGAGTTGTGTTTATCTGGAAGGAGGGAGGTGATATTGTTCATCTTCACAAGCTGGCAGTCTTCGAGGGCAATGTTTTATCAGAACAAGAGAGGATAATTATTAGAAAAAAATATATAATAAAGAAAGGAAAACAAGACCTCACCCAGCTATCCTCCCACAATTCACTACAGAACTATTTCTGTATTTCGTTTCATGTTGGCAACTATAAATCTGTGTGAAATAGAGAAAGTTTGTGGAAAGGAACACAAAGAACCAACATTAACCCATAACAAGCAGATTGGCTCTGCTTTGTACAGTATGTAATGTAACACACGCAATAACTTTAATTGTCACTTTTACTGCTAAAGTTACATTTTGCTTTTATTTGGGATGTGTTTGCATTGTTACTGTCTGTACACTCTGGGTATTTTGCAGGAAAATGTTGAATTATTTGCATGTTACTGAATAATGAATGTAGCTTTTAAAGAACTACTGAATCTAAATTACAAGTATTTTTTATTAAAATAGTATTTAAAATTGAATTTATGTAAGCAAATAAACTTAAGCTGGGTACACACTACAGTGTGTTCAGCTGATTATCGGGCCTATCAAATGCTAAATAATGTTCAGCCCGATATCGCATGAGTGTGTACGCTGCTATCATTTCATTTGTTTTTGAAATCGGATGAAAAATGTCGTCCAACGATGGAACAATGTCATTCCAATTCTATAGTATGTATGCATCCGCGACCAGCAGTGTCCTTAGCTCTCTATGGAGTGTGCAGAGTCACAATCTTTACAGCCGATGGTTATTACAGATAAAGAGCACAGATCTGAAGGTAAATCGTGTAAACGTGTTTAGTGTGTACACATGAATCGGCATGCTGATCAGGACTTTATTTATTTTAATCGTTTGAAAAAACCGTCAAGGATATGGCATCGGGAGAAATTTTGTATACATGTGTGTACCCAGCCTTACAGTTCAAGCTTAAAATGCTTTATAGCAAATGTCAAAGTATATATAGTTGTTCACTCAAGAGCAAGCTGTATAAAAGTATATCTGGCTAACCAATAGAATTGTTTTCACTGTTATCCGATTATTTTTTGATATTCTCGTTTACCCCCATGACAGAAACGATCCTGGGAATATTGGTTTTAACATTGCTTAAAGAAAATATTAATTGATCAATGCAGTCTACCTTTCTTTTATATTAAATTGGTGATATAGACAAAAAGATCGATGACCATAATGTTCTAGTCCGCTAAAATGACATCTGTAATCTATTATAGGCGTGTTCTGCTAAACACAGGGAAAGCCAATTATACCTGTGTGTGTGTAAATATATATATATATATATATATATATATATATATGGACACATGACTGAAATTATAATAGGATTTAAAAAGGGGCAAAATATCAATGTACATTTACGGGAGCACAACTAAGGTGATGACACTTGCATGTGCCCATACATGTAAAAGTTCCCATATTGATGTCTTTCTTGATATTAAACATTTTATTTTATTTATTTATTTATATTTTATTTATATTTGCTATGTACTTGAGTGTAAGCTGTTGTTGTATGTTATCAGACACTTCATGTGAAAAAGGGCTGACGTTATTGTCCGTCAGTGGGATTTCTGGTAGATGTACTACTGAAAATATTCACACACAATGGTCCCATATTTATCTAAACATTCTTCAGTTCTGATAATCTCACATCGTTTACATATACTCTTGTATCCAAAAGTTTGGGCACCCCTGGTCAAATTGCGTGTTTCTGGAGTATGTAAGCAAAAAGAAGTTAACACAACCTCTGCTGATTACAAACTTGAACATGTCCTACTTCTGTACATTGTAATGCACAATTACTGTTTATTTGCTGAATACAACAGATTGAATAAAAAATAAACCGATAAATCTGGCAAGTACAAAAGTTTGTATAGGCCTGTTACGCCTGAAGACTGTTCCCTCAGTTGAATCAATACTCTGACCCAACTTACATTAGAAGGGAGTTTTGTCTACTTTCAACAACCATGGACTTATCCAAGCAGCTCACTAAGGACTTGAAGATAATTGGCTGTTAGAAAGCAGGTGATTGCTATATAAAGATATTTAAAGCCATCCAGCTTGGAAATCCCTCCTTTAGAAATGTTAAGGAATTGAGGTTCATCATCATCACCATTTATTTATATAGCGCCACTGATTCCGCAGCGCTGTACAGAGATCTCATTCACATCAGTCCCTGCCTCATTGGAGCTTACAGTTTAAATTCCCTAATACACACACACACACACACACACAGACTAGGGTCAATTTTGATAGTAGCCAATTAACCTACCAGTATGTTTTTGGAGTGTGGGAGGAAACTGGAGCACCCTGAGGAAACCCACGCAAACACAGGGAGAACATGCAAACTCCACACAGATAAGGCCATGGTCGGGAATCAAACTTATGAGCCCAGTGCTGTGAGGCAGAAGTGCTAACCACTAAGCTACCATGAGGTTAAGGCATGATCGGGAAGACCCAGGAACATTTCTGATAGAATTGCTTGTAAACTGGTCAGATATGCAAAGTGTAACCCACATATCACTGCAGAGAATATACAGAAATGTTAAGCTGACACCAAATTAGTGGTCCTGAGGTCCACAGTACCTTGTTGCTTACACTAAAATGATCTCTGTGGCAGAGTTGTCAGAGGAAATCTTTCCTATGACCTCATCCTAAAAGTCAGCATCTGATGTATGCAAAATAACACTTAAATAAGCACGATAAACAGGTGAAGCATTTGTAGAAAGTGAAACCTTGCCAACAAAAGGCATGGGGTGGATTTATTATGCTTTGTGCTAGTGCAGAGGAAATATTAACTGGGTGGAAAGAAGGATTGATTCAACTAACAACAAATCAAAGAAGCTAATGTAGAGTCATTGAAGAAAATGAACCTGAAAAGATATTGGCTATTTCAGCTTAACAAAAATAGAAAACATACCTCTAAATGACCCATGATGTACTTGCAGGAATGAAAGATTAAGCTTTTGGAATATCTTTCAGATTTGCCCATATTATTTGAATGTTGTTGAAAATCTTAGGGAAGATCTGAAACGTGCATGGAAGACCTGAGCTAGGAAAGTTCTGCAAGGAAGAGTGGGAAAACATTCCTAAAGCAAGCATAGAAAAACTCTTAGCTGGCTACAATAAATATGTAAGCCAAAGGAGATATTGCAATGTACTGAAATGGTTCCAAAACTTTTGCACACATTACTGTTTTATTTTTTTCAGTCTGCAAATAAATATTAATCTGCTAAAATGTACATGTTTATGTTTGTACCCTGCAAAGATTCGTACCGTGCCTGTTAATTTATTTTCACTTAGAGATTCAGTAACACACGCTATTTTCAGAGGGGTGCTAACACTTTTGCATGTATGCATGTATCTTTTTAGTTTATGATCCGTTTTCCCACTATACAGAATCTGCTCTTCTGATCCAATTTCTGTAGCGCTGTTATTGCTTTCTTTAAAGTAATATATCACAATGTATTTTTATTAATAGTTTACCCATTTTTGTAAGGTAATTTAGTCTTTTGCATTATTGCTTCAGATGATGATCTTGTTTTCTGATTGACTTGTATTGTTTCTGTGTGTTGCCTAAAATACAATGCACAACTATACCTTGTATTTTTTTTATATATTTTTTTTACTATATGTTAGTTTTTCTGCATATTTAAACTTAGACGAAGGGTAATAGTGACATATTTAAATGAATATAGATGAACCATCAAAAAAACAAACCATGGTGGTTGGAATGGATACACATTTAACTGTTATTCCTGTAGCATCTGAGATACTGACACACACTCTGGACTTAGACACAACACAGGAATGAATCATGACTGTACAACAAGGCATCAGATTCCCTCTCTCTGTCTAGGAGCCGTCAATGAGCCAGATCCCTGTTCCAGAGCCACGTTGGTGCCTTTCTAGCTCATCCAAGCGTAGTCACTCCTGTCATATGCTTGTATGATTGCTCCCCCTCAGCATGCATCCCATAACCAGCCAAACGAGGCTTTACATGGCTGGGCCGCGCCTGACACAGGACTCGCTCTGCTGCAGCTGCTGATCTGTTAACTAGAGTGTGTCTGATAACGCAGACGTCTGCATGTCCATGGTCTTGTTCTTTCTCTGACTGTGAAGGAGTTAACCCAGCATCTCGTAACATAGTCAGTTCAGCTGAACTTTGCTGTATATCAACAAGGTTAAAACCAATGTCTTTAGAAAGCTCTATTGGCTTTTCAAGTGGTTTTAAATATCCATACTTTTCGTTTCAAATTGTCTCACAATTTGAGATGTTGCAAAATATATTTTCATTCTAAGGTTCAAACCTGAGCATTAGGAGAGGTTTAGCAGTAGTTGTAAGGACATGCCAAAGTCAAAGTGTAGGATATCTCTGAAGTCATTTCTAATATCATGCAATATTAACATTATCTTTGTAATCTTTATTTATATAGCACTAACATGCTTTACAGAGAATTTTAATCATTCACATTTACTCTTTCGCTAAAATTGTTGTTAATGCATATTTTAAAACAAAATATTTTAAAAAATGGTGCTTGTATACCGTTTTATACTCATTCCTTATTTATTGGCTGCTATTGTGGATGACTGTCCAGGATTAGCATTTTTGAAGCAGAATACTACTTCTGGCAGCCTGTAGAATAACTGCTTCAGTAAAGAAGGGAATTGCAGAGCAATATAGACCAGACAGGTGCTGGTGGTAGGGGACTCAATTGTTAGATAGGGTAATATGTCATCATTACCATCTTTCAGGTTCTGCATATTGCGGATCGGGTAGTTAGCTTGTTAGGTGGGGCTGGGCAGGACCCAGCGCTCTTGGCTCCCATTGGTATCAATGTGATAAGATACCCTCCAAGATAATTCTTTTCCAAAATACTTCATGGCAGACAATAGCTTAAAGGGGTTGGCTTAGGGTTCATGGAGAACTTGGCTGATATATCCATCGGTGGCAGACTCTACACATGGATGGTCTGTATCTCTAGGGGAAGACATGGTTTGAAGACTGGAAAAGATTTGTCACTAGGAATGATAGGGGTGAACATTGTGCAAGAAAAGTATAGCCAGGAAACAAGGCTTATTAAAGATTAAAGGGTGAGAATTTGGGGATGGGGTTAGTACATGCTACAAGAGGTGCTTAAAAATAAAACTTGGCATAAAATACCAAATATACGATACCATGTACTAGGAGTTTGCCAAGCGAGATGGGGGAACCAGATCTAATAATGTTGCTGAAGGATTATGATTTAGTGGGTATGATATAAACTTGTGACTGGGAAGGGGATATAGAAGGCAGTAGTATGTTTAGGAAGGACAGAATATATAGGAAAGGGTGCATATACATGCAAAGCAAAGTTTTGTCAGGTATTATATCTAACATAGGTAAGAAAATGTTTAAGTAATAGTGATAACATAGTAACTTTTGATTTAAAGGTGCTATGAAAATCATACATTTCTCTTCCCTGCCATTGGGGGACACTGCGAGACATTGGGGTATAGTAGTGGGCTCAGGAGTTCTTATCACTTTAACTGTTAAGTCTTTGGACTCCTCCCCTGCTATGCCCCTCAGTTTTTAGTAAGTGACTTAAGAGTTCAGTCACTGGAATATAGGCTCCTGCCTATACTCAGTTTAGTTGATAGTTTTCATGTTTTTATTTTATCCTTTATAGGTGCAGCGTGGGATCCTAGGAAGACCCAGCAGAGTGAGTAGGACTTGGCTCTGCTCACTCTGGATCCCAGCGCAGGTAAGTGAAGCCCAGCGCTCACATTACTTGCACCTCTGCCGACAATTATTATTATTTAAAACAAAAGGGGCTATTAGTTTATTAGGAGAGTGAAGCTGCATAAGGACGCTTGGAGTGAGGAGAGTGCTTGCTGCAATAACATCTTAGGGCAGAAGAAGGGGGAATTAATCAGGTGTTGGTGCTTAGTGTTACTATGCAGCATAGAGGAGTGAAGCTGCATAAGCACCCAAACCCCCCCCCCCTCCGCAGCGATCCCTGGCCGGCAGGTCCCTGCTCTCCCTAGGCAACGAGCAGTGTGAAGGGACCTAAGCAGCGCTCATACTCGCGGAGGTGAGTGACTGCTTTAGATAAAAGAAATAGCGCTGTCAACGCTGGGCACTTTTCTCGCAGAGGCGAGACAAATCTGGTGCGCTTACTTTAACTCCTGGCGGCCATTGGAGGATGGCGCCAGTGAGTGTTTAGGGGACAGAGCGAGGCAGCGCAGGAAGGGAGGAGTTAAGAGAGGCTTCCGGTGTTGACTCTTCCCTCGCGGGTAACGGAGTCTAGTCACCATTACTAGCGTGCAGCTCTACTGAAATACCTAAGTCTTTGCCCTGTCTCTCCTCCCTGGAAGATCTTTGGATGCCCTAATCGCTACAGGCTTGTATCGATAGTGAGCATTTGGGGAGTGGATATATTTTGTGTATGATCTTGTGAGTTATTTCATGTTAGAATTGTCACAGACAGTACTATATTGGACTTGTGGTATTTTTTTTTGGAGTGGTGCTCTTTCAGAGACTTCCTAACACAGGACTCTTCTATTGTGTTGCCATAATTTGTCTGCATATCTTTTAATAATTATTTTAAGAAGCAGAACAATGGCGGAGAAAGGGACAGCTAAGGGCAAGGGTAGTTCTGTGCCTGCTGCAATGTATTATACCTGTTCAAAGTGTAACACAAAACTTTCTGTTGGCCACACAGACCGAAACGCCCTTTGCGCAGCTTGTACTGCAGACGCTCAGAGGCGAGACAACCCAGCCCAGGAGGGATCCTCTGCAATGGTGGAACCGCCCTGGATGAGGTCTTTTTCTTCGGCTATGGAGAAAATGACGTCCGTGATGCTACGGGCAATAGAGGTACGTGACAACACTACCACACTTACACCTGCAGGCAGCCAGTCTGACGAGAATGCCACATCACAGGCAGAGTCTACCCACAGGGAAGATAGGCTAGTATCTATTTCCCAGAGGGGTAAGAGAGCCATTCCTGATGCAGGTCTGGAAATAGATCAGTTTTCTGATCGCTCCTCAGCCGAAGAAGGTGAGGTAGATATCGACCCGGAAAATGAGGCTATCTATGATTCTGACTCTGGGTCCACAGGCGTGGACAGTCTTATTTTGGGAATCAGACATGCCTTAGGCTTAGCTGATCCGGAGCCCGCAGCACCTAAGGGTATATCATTATTTAAAAGACCTAAGGCGCAGCTAGCAATTTTCCCGCACTCTCCAGAAATGTTGGAGATTATTGCTGAAGCTTGGCACAAGCCGTAATAAGCAGTTTATGATGCCGGGAAAGTTTAAGTCCCTTTATCCTCTGCCCCCTGAGGACACAGTAAAATGGGAGACTTTGCCTAGGGTGGACACACCGGTAGCCGGGTTAACTTCATCTTCAGCTATCCTTGTCCAAGAGCGGATAACCCTTAAGGATTACACGGATAAGAAGTGTGATCTGGCTCTTCGCTCAGCTTATACAGCTGTGGGAAGTTTGTTTAGGCCTGTAATGGCTGTAGCTTGGGCCAACAAGGCTGTGCAGTTATGGATGGAGGCTTTGATTAAGGGCCTTAGAGATAACACTCCGCGTACAGAGCTAGTAGATCTAGCAGAGAATGTACTAGAAACTTCGGAGTACGTAGCGAACGCTGCCATGGATGCAGTTTCGGTAAATGCTAAGGCCTCGGCTTTTATTGTAGCCGCTCGTCGTAACCTATGGTTACGGACGTGGTCTGTGGACACAGACTCTAAGAGAGCTCTAGAGAATTTACCCTTTGATGGACTAACTCTATTCGGGGCGGAGCTCGAAAGGGTTATTCAGGAGACCACGGGAGGTAAGAGTACTGCTCTACCCACGGTTTCAAACAGGCTGCGTCAGGGTAGATTTCGTGCCTTTCGGAGGTTTTCCCGAGGGGGTGGTGCCTTTAATAGAGGGTATTCCTCAGCGTCTAGATCATCAGCTATTAGAGGCAGAGGAGGTAGAGGTACAGCAAGGAGAGGTTCTGCTCGTCCAGCAGACAAGCCCTCCGCGTGACATAGTTCTTCAGGGGGAGCATCAGGTGGGGGCATGTCATCTCCAATTCAGGGATCAGTGGTGGAAATCCACGACGGATCTTTGGGTTCGAAGAGTTGTGTCCCAGGGCTATGTCATAGATCTAGCCCACGCCCCTCCTCACAGGTTCTTCGTCACTCCTCTCCCCTCTTGCCCCATCAGACGTGTAGCACTTCAGGAAGCCATACAAAAGCTCCTGGCTGCTCAAGTAATAATTGAGGTTCCTCCTCTAGAAAGGGGGCGAGGTTTTTACTCAAATCTCTTCCTGGTGCCAAAACCAGACGCATCATTCCAGCCCATCCTGAATCTTCGGTCTCTAAACAAGCAGCTGAAGATTCAAAAATTTCGCATGGAATCCCTACGCTCTGTGATAGCAGGGATAGAAAAAGGGGAGTTTATAGCATCATTAGACATCAAGGATGCCTACCTACATGTACCGATCTGGGAAGGACACCAGAGTCTCCTTCGGTTCGCGGTAGGAAAGGCACACTTTCAGTTCAGGGCTCTCCCCTTTGGCCTAGCTACCGCTTCCAGAGTCTTTACCAAGATCATGGCAGTCATGGCAGGTCTATTGCGTCAGAGAGGCATAACAATTGTCCCTTACCTAGACGACCTTCTGTTGAAGGCACCGTCTGCGGTCCTTTTATCCCAACAGATTCAGACGGTTATGAAGTTTCTTCAGAGTCACGGTTGGGTGTTGAATTTACCCAAGTCATCGCTGGTGCCAACTCAGCAGATGCGATTCTTGGGCCTGCTTTTCGATACTCAGTCTCTGAGAGTTTATCTTCCAGCAGAAAAGGTCTTAGCTTTGCAGACAAAGACCAGAGCCTTGCTGAGGAAAAGGAGTGTCTCTGTCCTCAGTTGCATGAAGTTTGAGGCAGTTCCTTTTGCTCAATTTCACTCCCGTCCACTTCAAGGAGAGATCCTGCGGAAGTGGTCAGGGTCTCAGTTGAATTTGAACAAACAGATGGTTTGTCTGTCCACAGCCACAATGCTATCTTTGGTCTGGTGGACGTCCCGATCCAACCTGGAGAGAGGCCAATCCTTACAGGTATGGTCTTGGACTCTAGTCACAACAGACGCCAGTCTGTTGGGATGGGGGGGAGTAACAGGAACCTTGAGGCTTCAGGGTCTCTGGTCCCCTCAGAAATCACACCCTACAATAAACATTCTGGAGCTCAGAGCAGTGTACAATACTCTGATAGGTGCGCAGGAATTTCGAAGAGAAAAACCTCTTCAGATTCAGTCCGACAACGCCACCACGGTAGCGTACATAAATCACCAAGGGGGCACTCGCAGTGCGGCTGCTATGCGAGAGGCCAAACGCATACTAGCGTGGGCAGAACATCAGGTCCCCAGGATTTCAGCCATTCACATTCCGGGGGTGAAGAATTGGGAAGCAGACTTCCTCAGCAGACACACCCTTCATCCTGGGCAATAGGCTCTAAACAGTCAGCTAGTCTCCCTACTGGTGGAGTGTTGGGGCTGTCCGGAGATAGACCTGATGGCGTCCAATCTAAACCATCAGGTGCCGCGCTACGGCGCAAGAGCATGAGACCCAGCGGCAGAAGTAGTAGATGTCAGCTCCTTGGCAGTACCGGATGGTATACATTTTCCCGCCCATTCCAATGAATGCGCGGGTGCTAAATAAGGTGAAGAGGGAGAGAGTTCATGCAATTTTCATAGCTCCATTCTGGCCATGCAGATCTGCTGTTGTTAGCAGGAGCTCCTCCATTTCGGCTTCCCATGCAGGCAGATCTTCTGGTTCAGGGTCCATTCCTTTACCAAGGTTTGGATCAGCTGGCTTTGACGGCCTGGCTATTGAAACCCTAATACTTAAAGCTAAGGGTTTCTCTCAAGAGGTCATAAACACCATGATTAGGGCCAGAAAGCCTGCGTCATCTTCCGTTTATTACAGAGTGTGGAAGACGTATATTGTGTGGTGTGAGTCTAAGGGATTTCATTCTTGGATTTTCTTCAGGAATGTGTTCAAAAAGGTTTGCGGCTTAGTTACCTCAAGGGGCAGATATCCGCCCTTTCTGTCTATTTTCAGAAAAAGATTGCTGAGTGTGCAGATATCAAAACATTTTTGCAAGGAGTTTTGCGCATACAACCTCCTTTTTGTCATCCTGTCGAGCCCTGGGACCTCAATTTGGTTCTGCGTGCTCTTTCCAAACCTCTGTTTGAGCCTTTACAGTCGGTTGACTTGAGGTATCTTACGTTGAAGACAGTGTTTTTGGTGGCTATAGCTTCAGCACGAAGAGTATCTGAGCTTGGAGCTCTTCGCTGTAATCCTCCTTTTCTTATTTTTCACGCAGACAGGGCAGTCCTTCGGACCAAGTCGTCTTTTGTTCCTAAAGTGATTTCTAGATTCCACTTAAATCAAGAAATTGTTGTCCCTGCTTTTAAAACAAAAAGGGACTTTTCAGAAGGGTCTACGCAATACCTGGATGTGGTGCGAGCTCTACAAATTTATGTAGATCGTACAGGGCAGGTTAGAAAAACCAGTGATCTTTTTGTTTTATATGACGCCAATAAAAGAGGCTGGCCTGCTTCAAAGCAGTCAATTGCTCGGTGGATTACGTCCACGATTCGTGAGGCTTATGTTTCAGCTTCTTTAGCCGTTCCGCAGACTTTAAGGGCACATTCTACTAGAGCAGTAGGTGCCTCCTGGGTGGCTAGGCACGGCGCGTCGGCAGAACAGTTGTGTAGATCGGCTGATGCAAGCTTTGGTCGCAGGATTATGCGTGCAGCTGGTCCAAAGCATTCCCACCCTTGAGGAAGCTTTGGTATATGCCCAATGTCTCTCAGTGTCCCCCAATGGCAGGGAAGAGAAAATAAGATTTTTACTCACCGTAAAATCCATTTCTCTGACGCCATTGGGGGACACTGCGCACCCTCCCTTGCTCTGTATATAGTTCTGTGTGTGGACATTTTGATTATGGTTCTTTATTATTAAGACCTGTCTAGGTTATGTTACCTCCTTAAGTTCACTCTTTGTTAGTCAAAACTGAGGATCTCTCTGAAGAGGAGGGGCATAGCAGGGGAGGAGTCCAAAGACTTAACAGTTAAAGTGACAAGAACTCCTGAGCCCACTACTATACCCCAATGTCTCGCAGTGTCCCCCAATGGAGTCAGAGAAATGGATTTTACGGTGAGTAAAAATCTTATTTTTACAAATCCAGTGTTAAATTGTTCAGACAGGCTTTACAAAGGCCTGTCTGAACATGGGATAATTTAAAAAATATTTTGAATAAGAATTGTTGCAGATCTAGCAACAAGAGTTCTAGAAATGTGGCTTGATAATAAATTAGTAAAGTTGATAAATGAAAATAAGAGCACATTTAAATTGTAGCGTAGAGAATTCAGAGAGGTTATTACTTAAATATAAGGAATGTAATAAAATATGTAAAATTTAGGCTAGAACTGAAAGAAAATGGAAAATAAATGCTAAAGGAAACAGTTTTTTGTTTTTATTTCTATATAAGAAAACTATAAAAGCTGATTGAATCGGCCCTGAAAGGTGAACCATGCACACTTAGATATTATCGGTCTATCTCGTGAGGAAGTACATTTACATGATTGATATCACACCTGGCTCAGATGTTATCCACCCATATGTGCTGACAGAGCTATGTTCAGTTCTAGCTATGGTTTCTAGTGCTTCTCTTTTTTGGGGGAATGTATTATTATAATTATGATGGTTTAGTTGTGCACCAAAAGCAGTTTATGGGTCACTTTCCATAGAATATTGAATCATTCACATCAGCTCCTCTACCTCTGAAGCTTACCATTGAAATTCCCTACCACACATATATACACACAGACTATGGGACATTTTATTAGAAGACAATTAACACACCAGTATGTTTTTGGACTGTGGGAGGAAACCAGAGTACCCAGAGGAAACCCACACCAACACATGGTCATTCAAACACCACATAGATAGTGCCCTGGTCAGACTCATACCACTTATCACAAAGCTGTGATGCAGATTTGCTAGCACTGTGATATTTCGAATTTGTAGGTGTTTTTGTTTTTTCTTATGCAAAAAATCTCATTTAGTACTGATGAAATAAATATACTATTATAGAAATTTAAAAAAAAATAATCTCTATGTAATTTTGTGTATACTTTGCTTTCAATTTAAGTAGGGGACGGTGGTTGTTGTCGGGGTAGAGAGAAGAGGGTGCCAGGGTAGAGTGAAGGATATTGGGATAGAATCCCAGGTGAAGAGACATGGTACCAGGAAACAGAGGAGGGTGTCAGGTGACAGGATCCCAGGGAAGAAGGTGACCTGGGGAGAGGCTGTTGATAGGCTGTCCAGGAAGACAGAAGATTGTCTCTTAGTGCTCTTCTATGTCTAAGCTGAAGCTAGTTGGCATGAGGCTTGAAGGTCTTTATGTTCCCAGTGGAGCAGCGTCCAAATGCTCTTAACGGCATTAGAAGCAGAGCGAAGTGGCGCTGAAGGACTGGGGTGGGTAAAAGAACAATCCTACATCACAGAAGGAGGGAAATTGTGATTGACTGATTGGGATAATGTTTGCTCTGCTGGCATGAAAAGGAGTATGGTGAATATTTCGGAATGCCATCAATGGGTTTTTTTTTTTCCTCAGGCTTTTAGCTAAAACTGAAAACCAAAAGTTGTAGTTATAGATAAACCATGATTTATTATATGTACTGACTCCTAAGTTAAACAAGGTTAGTACTACAAGACTGGTGAAAGGTAGGTGTGGTCCCAGTATTTAAAAAGGAAACAAAATTTAACTGAGTGCAGGTTAGACACATAAATCCAACTGCTTATGCAACCACATGCAAAAATGAGATTTTGCTTTGCGTAAATGAGATACATGAAGTGTAGAAGATGGGTTTAGGGAGCTGGCTGTCCGTTTAGCTGAAAGCTGTATGGCATTTTTCTACATGCAAAAATAATTTAATTTTACAGGTCTTCCAAAAGGTACTAGTAATTGGAAGTGTTCTATACTTGGGAACCGGGATGTATTGTGCATTTTAATGGAAAAGTGCATCTAGAAAAGTTTAATAAAAACATTCAAACATGCAGAAATTACACATACAATAAAAACATTTTCAATCTTTCCACTATGTGCATTTCCAATCGGACCAGCAATCCTGCAAAACTAGGCGCAGGTAGGGCATGGGGGCAGTGCCAAAAATCTTGATGTAGACAGGAAGCTATGAATGCGCTGGGATGACAGTTATGTGCTTTTGCGCAAACAGAAAAGCTCTGAGCGTTGGCATGTTTTACACTTTCACAGTAGGTATTGTTCAAATAGTGTATGAAAACCTGTGACGTTTATTATCTTTGTCAGAGTATGAAAGATAGAAACATTGTTCACAGCTTTTTTATATAAGTTTTCACAACACTAATTTTGCGCACACATTTTTGGGTATATGCACATACTCACTAGAAAACAATTTGCATGTTGTTCTTGCTACTCTTATTTAGTCTTTCCTGCAATGAGAACTATATGTATAATATAGTATTCACAGTTCTGAATTCTCTTGTCAGGGGGCAGGTTTAGAAGAATGAATAAGAAAAGCATAAACACTCTCATGGGTCCTTTTCCAGCCACATCTTTAATTCTCCAGATGGTTCAGCCTGAGGCCAGACTATTCTCAGTGGTGCAATATAATGTGTATTTCACCAGTGTGTTTAAGCTGAACGGTACATCATCACTGCAATGACGTCACACCCTCCAGGTCATGGTGCCTGAAGGTATCAAGCTGCACAACACTTTCTACCAAAATATAGCAATTGACTGACAGAAAGGTATAGTGAATTGTATTTCTGTCTACCACTTTCAATTTGATAAACTAATGGTCTAAACATATATCACTGAATATACTATGCTGCGTGTCAGACATTGTTACTTTGCAGTTTTGCCTCCCCTTAGTACGTGCGCTCAAGGATAATTCCACCCAACAATAAAAGTATATGTTTAGAACTGACCAGTCAAGGTGTTCTTACCTTTTGTTTTCTTTTGAGCTTATCTTGTGCCATTTACATATCAAATGGTGACTCCCCCCCACCCCCCAGTCAGGTCCCAACCTACAGTGACACCTCTCGCCTGATTCATACAGTCAGCATAATTGAGCCAAGGAGAACTGGTTGGCATGCTGCAGCAGAGAGTGGTGTGAAGACTACAATCCCGGGCATGCTATGTCTATTGTTTCAGACTATAGGGCAGTGGTTCCCAAACTTTTGCAGTTCGCGGCACCCTTAGCCTCTCTAAATTTTTTCAAGGCACCCCTCCAAAATAATTACTGAGCAGTCCTGTTTTAGAAGTAGTTGGGTCAAAAAATTTTAATAAGTATTTAGGTCAGGACAGAAATACTTATTTAGTTGTATGCAAAAATGCCCCCTCTGCATCCAGACACTCTGCCCCCTCTGCAGCCCTCTGTCAAGCTGCCCGCCCTCTGTCACGCTGCCCCCCTCTGCAGCCCTCTGTCACGCTGCCCCCCCTCTGCAGCCCTCTGTCAAGCTGCCCCCCCTCTGCAGCCCTCTGTCACGCTGCCCCCCTCTGCAGCCCTCTGTCATGCTGCCCCCCTCTGCTGGCCTCTGTCACACTGTTCCCCTCTGCTGTCACGCTGCTCCATCTGCAGCCCTCTGTCAAGCTGCAGCCCTCTGTCAAGTTGCCCCCCCTCTGCAGCCCTCTGTCACGCTGCCCCCCATCATGCTGCCCCCCGCTGCAGCCCTCTGTCACGCTGCCCCCTCTGCTGGCCTCTGTCACGCTGTCCCCCACTGCTGCCTGCTGTTCCCCTCTGCTGTCAAGCTGCCCCCCTCTGCAGCCCTCTGTCAAGCTGCAGCCCTCTGTCAAGCTGCCCCCCTCTGCAGCCCTCTGTCAAGTTGCCCCCCTCTGCTGCCCCCCGTCACGCTGCCCCTTGTCACGCTGTCCCCCTCTGCTGTCACTCTGTCCCCCTCTGCTGTCATGCTGCCCCCCTCTGCAGCCCTCTGTCACGCTGCCCCCCTGTCACTCTGTCCCCCTCTGCTGTCACGCTGTCCCCCTCTGCTGCCACTCTGTCCCCCTCTGTTGCCACTCTGTCGCCCTCTGCAGTCACTTTGTCCCCCTGTCCCCCTCTGCTGTCACTCTGTTCCCCTCTGCTGTCCCCCTGTCCCCCTCTGCTGTCACTCTGTCCCCCTGTCCCCCTCTGCTGTCACTCTGTCCCGCGCCAGCCATAAAAAAAATAAAGAACAGAAACTTACCAATCCGTCGGGCTCCGAGACCCAGCAGACTCCTCTCTCCCGCAGCTGTCACTGAATATTGACGTCAGTGACAAGCTGCTGCGGGAGAGAGGAGTCTGCTGGGTCCCGGCGCCCGACGGATTGGTAAGTTTCTGTTCTTTATTTTTTTTATGGCTGGCCCGCGGCACCCCTGGGAGCCGCGGCGCACACTTTGGGAACCGCCGCTATAGGGTTTTCAAGCCATCACCACCCAAACAAACGTGGCACAAGGGATGTCTGGTCAGGAGTAAAGGATCACAAATAAGCCTTTTTTATGCATTATACATTATTCCTATATATTACAGGAACAGAAGATAAACTATTTAACCTGTTCTAAAAAGGTGTGCAGGCTGGGTACACACTATAGGTTTTTCACTCAATTGTCGCGCCATTCACACGATAAACGACCTTTAGGTCCGATATCGCATTAGTGTGTGCGCTCCAACGATCATGTTTTATCATTCCAAAGCACATTTAATTTTATAAACTAACCAAAAATCTCTATAACCGATGGAACAATGTCAGGCAAATTCTGAAGTGTGTATGTACTCACGACCAGCAGTGTAGACTGATCTCCATAGAGTTTACAGAGTCAGGATCTTTTCAGCGATGGGTTTGACAGATGAAGAACACAGATATTTAAGAGGAAACATATGAATGTTATTAGGTCATTTATCTGTACAGTAAAACTGATTGTTACATAATCAGTAAAACACACATGGCAGCGGTGTCCTCCCTCTCAGAGGTATGCTCACATTGTGGGGTTTCTCTCACTGAGGTCAGGGTAAAAGCACTTGCTGAAACAACAGGACCTGTACATCTGTTCCGAAAGCAGCTTTCACCACTTCCCCCTTCATATTAAAGTCCTGTCTACTTCCGTGTAAGATATTTCTTCAGTAATGCTGGCCCCGGCTGCCTCCAGCTCAGATAGTGGCCAAGCTGCAGTTAGCTCAGATACGCTGTACTCATTATCTGCACAGATTAAAGAAACAATAAGAGCAATGTGTAATGGGATATACTGTCTGGTGTCTGTGTGCTGTTCACAGTTCTGCAGCGGGTTCTTTTGCTAACATTGAATGGTTATGATACATTCCAGTAAAAATAGTCAAGATTTCCCTGCAGGTTAACTAAAACAAGTAAGTAGCCTGGGCAGGGATTTGACAGCTAATCTGAAGTAAATTGATTTTTATTTTTACACTTTGTTGTTTGTTAATTACCGTATACCATTGTTTGGTGTTTAAGGTTACATTAACTTATTTTTTTTCATAATTACTTTCTTAAATTAATATCTATGCCAAAAGCATTTCATATCTCAGAAGAATCCTTTTGGAAAACACTGCGCAAAGTCTTGGCAAACTTTGACTCATTCTCTTATTCATAGTTTTGCATCGTCCTAGTTCTCTTTTGTACAGGTCTCATTAAATGTCACGTCAAGTAGCATCACATATGCAATTATTTCTTGATAATCTAGAAAGGCATAGAGAATTTACAATTTGATAAGTGGGGATTTTCATTTAGAAAATAAAAACACATTTATACATGTTAACATGTATGCACACATTGCAGACTTCATATGAAGGGTTTGTGGTAAGTGAATCTTTTGAATCACTGCCCAATTTTATATGTTGGAGTGATGGGAACAGAAACCGTGTGTAATGAGCAGTAGTAGAATCTTGCTAGAGGAAAGATAATAAAAATCACTAATAACACATAACACACAGAAAAAAAAGATTTAATGATTGTCACCTATAAATAATATAGTCATTAATGAAAATAATATTATTTTTTTACCCCCCCCCCCCCCCATACAATACATGTATCATGATGTTATTAATGTCTGCACATAAAATGCATTTTTACAGTTACTCCTGATTGCAAACATATTTTCTGACATGCATACATGACTGTCATTACTGAGCACTTACACCTGTCCTGTAGTTGGTGCAAGTGGTAACAACAGAAAAACACATATTTTTGAGGTTCCCAAAGTTTGAATTGGGCACTGCTGCATGCGCTCTAGCTTGGCACACCATTATTGTACATTGACTTCATGCATACACCCATTCCTCTTCCCATTCTGCCACTGAAATCATAGGCTGTCATAAGGGTCCTTTGCCCTCACAGATGAATTGCAAGTTCTTGTGTTCACTGGCGTATAGTCCGTTTCTGTTCGTGCGCATAGATTTTAAGCAAAATGCGGCACATACCAGAATTTACGTTCCTTAATAAATCAGGCTCAGTAGAACATGCCTTAATATAGAATTATTTGATATAACATGATGTAGCATACCATGACGCAATTGAGAAGACGTAATATAACATTACATAAAATGTCATGACATGGTATAATTATAATATGACATAATATGAAATTATATAATATAACATGATGTAATATAACACAATTGACAAGACATAATATAATGTGACAAGAACAATATACCACAGTACAGGGAGGATGTCTAGGGAAGGACAGAGTAGCAGGGAAACTAGCTGGCAGGATAGGCAGAAAACATGCAATGCGATATAATGCAAAATGCAATGCATGGGATGTGAGTAAGATCTTAAGGACGGGGCCTAACAGTCTAATTGGTCAGGTCGAAATACTGGATGGTGGCACAGAGATGGGAGGATTATAAGGAATGGGGAAGAGGTTATGTGGTAGATCGGTAGCCTTAAAGGAACACGTTTGAAGCTTTCCAAGGTTTAGAGCATCTGACAGTACAAGTGAGAGTGTTCCAGAGGTGGTGGGGAGTGGCACGGAAGATGTCTTGGAGTTGGGAGTGAGACATGGATTCTAGAGGTGAGGTTGTGGACATTGGCCTACCGCAGAGGTCGGAAGACGTGAGGGGCGGGTGGTAATTGTGTGTGTGTGTGAGGACCTTGAAATCGGTTCTTTAGGGGAAACAAGGCCCCAGTATAGGTTTTGGCAGAAATGGAGCAACGAGAGAGAAAGATCAATCTTTAAGGATATATTGAAGGGGAGAGATGCTGATGAGGGGGAGTACAGTCAGGAGGAGTTTGCTGTAATCGAGGGGAGGCAACAAGGAAGAGGAAGTGTGTGATCCTGGTGAGGCATCTTCATTGTATCAATAACTGCTCTTTCCTGGTGCTGCACACTAAAGTTACTAGGTAATATTGCAATGTACATTCCTGTGAAATATAATATAGACGTATCCAATTATGTATTTCCTGTCCTTCTCTGAGCATAACCTTAAGTTGGCACTGTAAACATTTTGCCACAAAATTCCTTGTCTGCAGTTCTCTAGCCTGGATATTATTAAAGGATTTTAAAGTCTGAAAGTAAAGCTGTATCCCTGCCTTGTTATTGTCTAGAATTGCAAATGTACTTTTCACTTGGTCCTCTTTGCAGTACAGAGTAATTTGTATACTCCAGGGGAAAGTATAGATACATACATAGTTTATTAAACATGAAATGTATAGCTAGAAACTCTGGATATATTTCTAACTCTTTACAAATAGAGATGATAATAATATCCGCAATGACTTCCTTTTAAGTCAGTCTTATCATTTGTTGTAAATAGTTGCTCTTTGTTACTACTTTATGGTATAAAGTAAAACCTCAATATTGCTGAAATCTCTGGAGCAAAGCTAAGTGCATCAGTTTTGTATTTATTTTATGCACATACTGGTGTTATACATTATTTGACACACACACATTGTCTTCTTGTTTCCTGTAAGATGTATGGTTCTTGAATAGTTTAGTTAGAAAACAATAGTGTGACTGGATCTACCTCTCCCCCCCCACATTAAATTGGGAATAGATAACTTATTCTATGAATTTATTTTTATTGTCGGTGGAGCATGCCTGGTGTATAACATTGTAAGTGCATAAAGGGTCTGATGGTATTGAATTTTTATTTTGAAGCAGCATTTTAGCATAACACTAAAACTTGAAATCCTGTGTAAACTAGTATCTCTCCTGGGACAGGATCAGGGGGAAATATAACCTTGACAACTGCATTCCTTTCTTATCCTGTGGAAATGTATTTATGATGGAGCATATAGTTCCTTATTACATTACAGATTGCTGTATATTGTGTATAAGTCTCCATTTTATGTAACTCATCGATCCCTGATACTAAACATATTTATGTATTAATCAAGGTGTTGTTAGTTCTACTTTTGGCACAAAGGGATATCTACCTTTGTTATAACCCAGGGAATAAATGAGCTGGGCATGCTTATAAAGGATTTGTCCATTCACAAAATGCAGTATTTTACATGCTTATTTGAATTATGGCAGGGTTAGAGACTGGTTCTAATTTTTTTTAATATAAAGAGCACATATTGCAGTATTGTGTGTACATTTTTGTATTCCATCTGGGTGATTATTAGTACCACATACAGATTATGACAGTCCTTGTAAGCAGAATATTATTTGAGCTGTTCCTTACAAGACCCTGTATGATGCCTATTACCTACTGCAATCCTGTGACCTACAAATAAAAGCTAAAACTGTAATTTGTTCCCTAGCAGTCCTGTGTCCTGAATCAAAGCTCTGCCCGCTACCCTTCAGTCATACGGGGTGCTGCAGAAGCTATATATAACACCCAAAAGTGATGGAGACTGGTGGTGGCAGCAACTATTCTCCTACAACTAGTGTGCAGTTGTCAACTTGTGGCAGTGGGTGACTGTCGGGTTGCTGAGTAACACTAGTAGGAGTGGTATGTGGTTACGAATGGTAAAGAGAACACAAGTAGAATCTGTAAAGCCACAGATAAACTGACAAGAAAAAGACCAGGTGTCAGTTAGCCCATCCTGTCACAAATTGTTTATTTGAAAATGTATAGGCTAAGCATGTAAGAGATTGTAAAATACTTCCTTCTATCCATTAGTGAGCATATTCACCGACATGTAAGTCTACATTTTGCTGTATGTGTTACTTACTTGAGCATTAAATAGGGAGATGCACTGTAGATGTCTTAGATCTAACTTTTGTAAGTGGAGAATTTTCCAGTAGAAAAAGACCCCTGTGACAGTAGAAGTGTAAAGCAGGAAAACTAAGAGACAGGAATGTACATATATGAGTAAATCATATTTTTGTTTAATTCACATAATGGTACATCTTTTGAAAGGGTAATGCTACTTGGACTAACGATTGACTGATGTTGCATTGTCACCACAAGACAGCTGTCTGGGCAGTGGTGACAGCGTGTGACAGAGAGCAGTCTTATCCCAGGAGAGAGCGTTCTGCAGGATAGGCTCGCCTCCCGTTATCACAACCCTTTCCAGATGCTCCCCACCGCCTCCTGGTTCTCCATCGTTTGGCAATCAGTCCTAACGAGCTCTCTGGGGAGCTCTCAGGCCTCACTACTAGCCATATTTAGTGGGGTTAAATGAACTCAGCTAGCCAGGGTCCTGCATCCCATCACAAGCCCAATTATCCATCTTCTGTAGCCACCAGAATCCATACAGCATTTTAGAGAAATAATCTTTCCAGTTTTACGTCAGCAGTTCATGTATAGGTGCCTATTGCAATAAGGATTTGGTATTAGACATTTGTATACTTAGAGTAGGTATGGTTGTGTATGTCAATCATTATGTACTTAGAACATTTTGTATTTAAGAATGCAATTCTACAATACTGGATATTCTGGATAAAACCTTTAAATATATATAAAGTAATTTAATTATAATCTATGTAATATACAGATTGATATATCAATTTACGTATGCAATTGTTAACATTTTAATCCAACACTGAAATGATTGTAATGTTTGCAGCCCTGGACCCTGCCTTGTCTGCTTACTTTTTACTTTAAAGTACTTTGTTTACCATCAAAATTATTGCCTTACACCTCAAACAATGTATGTATGTGCTCAACCTGTGTTTTTACTTTCTTTGTTACAATATACTGGTTTGATTGACCACTGTGTTTATATATTTATATAACATTTAATTATATCTTATTTTAATATGCTAATATCATTATAATATAGTAATAATAATGGGACCAGTTCATGTTATCCCTCACAGTTTTTCCCCCGGCTAATGTTATCCCTCACAGTTATGCCCCCAATCCTGGACACTGCAGCTTTTGATTGGTCCTTCTGCTCACTTCCTTGTTCTGCAGCCATTTTAGTAATGTTCACCACTTTAGGTGGTAGTGCAGCTTTGTTGTATTTTTTTATAATAATGCTATCATATGCAACAATGTATATATGTTGTTTGTTCTGTCTTATTTCTATTTTATTTCCGTCTTACAGTTAACAGCTTGTGTTCATGCCTCTGCATCTCTGCTGTATCCCATGTATTGGCAACACATTTACATCCCTGTTCTTCCTCCACATCTACTGGACTACTGTTGGTGAGTGCTTTGCTCTTTCTTGTACAAAACAGTTTGTAAAATAAGAAAAGTGGGGGTATTTTAGTAGCATTATCATTCAGCAGAACGGCTAGGTGCTAAGTAGATTTCTTAAACTTGTTCCTGAGTAGAGCTGCTTCTGTGCGTTATTGTTCATGCCTATGCATTTGATAATGGAGCATTTACTGTGAGGCAAAGTGCATGGAAATTCTCAGAGAAAAAAGTCACATCGATTTAATGATATAATAATCTGTGTGGCCAATGCTCCACAAGTGCCAACTGAAATAAACAGTATTTACTTCTGGACATAGCAATAGCATTTTTTTGCAGGTAGGTGTTTTGCGCTAATTGAAGCTGCAACACATGATCAATTTCTAACATTTTTTTTTTGTCCATGATCAAAACATTATTTCTACCCCTATTGCTTTCTGTGACATGTGTCATGCTAGTGTATGATCAGTGCACAGGGAGGTGAATACCTTGTTAAGCCAGAAGCTCTAGAAAAGAGAGACGGTTCTTTTAATGTATTCTATTGCAATCACTGTTTCATAAAGATTACAAATATATTTCTATGGTTTTTATTCCTAACTCTTTCACATACATCAGTGATGGGCAACTTTATATTCATCAAGGGCCATATGTGCTGCCCCCGAACCTTCAAAAAGGCTAAAAAATACCCTTAATTTCAGTAATGTAAAAACTTCTTCAGCACCCCCACATCAGTCATCCCAAAGTTTCCCCCACATGCAGTTCCTGGTGTTGTGTAAAGCAAGTTATTACAAATGTTGCTTTAAGGTGTAATTCTGCACTAAAATCATAGCAATAAATCAACAATTAGCACTTATCAATCTAGTGCAGGACAATGGATGCAAATGTCTGTCTAGTTCCTATGGTTTACTGCAAATTTGAAACTGTGAGCAATGTTAGTAAGTAACCCTCATAATGTTATTTAAATATAGCATTTTAAAGTGAAAGGGGACAAACAAGTGAAACTGTTATAATATAGTTTGTTTTCTATTAAAATAGCTACATTTGTTAAATATTTTGCACAATTTTCATTGTTGTTTGGTGTTAATTTAGGGTATTTCTGTGGCACACATCTTTTCTAAGGATCTCCTTGTGCGCCGTATATTATGTTTTTTAGTCCTACTTGCAAGCGTAAACTTTTAGCAAATATGCAACTCTCCAAATGAATATTCATGTTTTGATTATTTCTGTGTGTGTCAGAAAAACTCAAATCCTCAAAACATTGCCCATTCAATGTGTACTGATTATAGCTGAAAAACTGGTTGGCAGAAAGAATGTTGGGATGCAAATTACTGGGATTTCATGCAACAAAGTTCATTATTTAGAGTTCCGCAAGTGAAGGAAAAAAATTCACACAGTCTGTCCACAGAGTTTGTTTCATAGTGCATCCACTATACCTAGTCATGTACAATTTATGCATGCAATACTTGAGTACAGGTACCTGAGATCTGGAAACATAAATTGTTTTACTTCAGAGGTGGTAAAGCTTCATGTTTGCAAATTTTCAGGCATGTAAGACAATATACACTTTAACAATATTGGTATATGTTGACAAAGTATACAGTAACAATACAATAAATGTAGAGCATACTTTACCAGAAAGTATAATCCAGACCCACATAAGGGTCTGTTCTGATGGAGCACCTAATTTCTCTCTGTTTTTCACTTGTCTAATCTTTATTTTAAATATTTCACTAGGCCTAGGCATAGTAAATGTGAAGACGTGAATATACAACAATGTTGTCAATAAAAGCGTTTTTAAAATTGAATGGACTGGAGTTTTGCCCAGTCTTAGTAAAAATAAGTTCCTATTAAGTGGGAAAAGCACCCCCCCAATGGGTTGAGGATAATCCATACTTAGGGCATCTATTCTTTCCGTGTTCTAAATTTTTTGGCCTATAGCATAAAATGAATACAGTGACAGGCCATTTGATCGAAAGACATGTCACTTAGTACTTACTGTCATGACAATATTACTTTATTCTACTGCGCCTATATATATATATATATATACATCAATAGAATTATTAGCGTGTCATAATGGGATAATTACTACTTCAGGGCAGTCTGACATGCGGGTGGTCTGTTTTTCTCTAATAGCCACAGAAAATAATTTGTTGATGCTGCAGCTTTGGTAATTACTTTTGCACAAAGATGAATTGTTCTGAAGGTTTCTGAAAGCTGCAGTTTTGCCTAGAACTGTCTTATATCTTCTCAATATTACTTAATTTGGACAAATCAGCAGCCCAGGGAGTGTGTATCGGCTCCTTTTTCGTGACTTATTATCCTTCTAATTAAATTTGGGACATGCCAGTGACAGTCAGAAAATAAGATTCTGGTGGTGCGGAGAGAAGACATAAAACGGTCTGTCTTTAGACAAATAGAAGGGGCCTTTACTGTGCACTGCATCTTCAAATGTTATATATCATAGCGGCCAAAGGGTAAAGTAGTTATAACTTTCCACTACAGAAAAACTTTTTTAATAAACCAGAAATAATAAGTGAATCTAATGACAAACTATCTTGACTCAAATGTAGTATACAAATATCTTGTGCTTTGTCAGGAAATGGCATTAAAAAAAAGTAGAGACCTATGATACATATATCCAAGTAAATAATATATATGAAATATCCGCTGTGTTTATAGTCCTCTAAATTTTTCCAGCATGCTGTCTGCCCCGTCCACTTGCCAAGAGCAGATGTCTTTAAAGAACAATACTATTCAATACTAAAAATGTAGTTTTGATCAGAATGCAAGAAATGAATATAAAATATGTCAACGGTTTGGAACAGAGTTGCACAATAGAGCTACTTCTGCTACTCGTTTCAAACCTGATGACATTTATTATTTAACTACCAATCATAATTCACCAGGGTCTCATATTGTAGTCTCCTTTGATGCAGCTAAGGCATTTGATTTGGTGGAGTGGTAATTCCTATGGCTGACGCTGGCTAAATTTATTATTTATCCTAACTTCATTGCCTGGATAGAGCTGCTGTATAACGGACCTAAAGCTAATGTTTAAGTAAGTCTTACTCTAACAATATACACTCTCGTCTTCCTCTATAAATTTGTGGCAACGATAATCTGGGTAGGGCAGCACGTGGCTTAGTGGTTAGCACTTCTGCCTCACAGCACTGGAGTCATGGGTTCGATACCCGAACATGGCCTTATCTATGTGGAGTTTGTATGTTCTCCCCGCGTTTGCGTGGGTTTCCTCCGGGTGCTCTGGTTTCCTCCCACACTCTAAAAACATACTGGTACGTTAATTGGTCTCTCTCTCTTTCTCTCTGTGTGTATGTATGTATGTATGTATGTATGCTAGGGAATTTAGACTGTAGGCTCCAATGGGGCAGGGACTGATGCAAATGAGTTCTCTGTACAGCGCTGCGGAATTAGTGGCGTTATATGAATACCTGATGATAATGATCTGGGTACAATGATGTTGTTACCCAAACACCTTGATATATTCAGCATTTCCCTATATGGATCCTAAATAGTTATTTCAGGATATTTAAATCATCAAACATTTTATTTGGTGAAAAATAGAACCTGTCCAATGAGGGGGGTTTAGACATCCCTTTTTATTATATCTAATCTTGAGCATTGCATCTCCAGCACGCTTATGGTTGGTTGGCATACATTAAAAATGGTGGCCTTATTGGTAGAGAAGCTGCTACAGTTCCTGGGGAATCATTATTTCTCCCTCCTACCTTTGTCTGAATTAAGGTCCATAAAATTGGGATGTGTATTCCCTATTGCTCTCTTCTCACTCCCTTATGGAAGGGAGTACACCTTCTTGCCAGATTTATCCACAGTGTCTGATGCAGCATGGTGGTGCAGGCATGGAATAAAAATGCTTGTTGATGTTTACTTCTGAGGGAAAAGGCATATATATCTCACTGATTTGTTTTTTTAAGTACCTGTAAATACCTCAGGTATTATAAACCCAATTCTTGTGTCTGAGTGGTCAGCTTAGACTCCTCTAGCCTTGAAATATACTTGAGCTGGAGTCAGCAGGATCTTCAGCTGTCCTTTGCATATGCCTGGTTGTTACACTTCTATACAGTCTCTTTTGTAAAGTGTACAGCCAGAAAGAAGCAGGACGTCAGGTCACTAGAAAATGACGACTGGGAGGACAACCTCCATTTTCCTTGGACATGTATTTCCTCCGCTCTTTATTTGCACAGATTTTATCATACACCACATCAACTGGATTGTCAGATGGGGTTCAGACCTACAGCTTTGTGTGACTAATGTGGGGATATGAAATACACTTCATCATCATCATCATCATCATCATTTATTTATATAGCGCCAACATATTCCTTAGCACTTTACAACTTTCATATGTTATGAGCTTGCCGAGCAATTATATTGGAAATTAGTTCTGCACTTTGTGAGTGATATTACAGGTACCCTAATAATAAACAACAGACTGATTTAGTTTTCTTTGTCTACTTTAGGTGACCTTATCCCTTAACGATTCATTGTAGCTGCTCTATGTGTGGTATGTCTGTATTAAGTATTTTGTACAGTGCCAGTTTAACTTTTATTTGTATTTCAGTGCCCCTATGCCTTATCTCATTGGAGTTCACTTCAGCCTCATAGAGGTAGGCTATTTATTATTTGATATTTTAGCTCTGCTGAAACAAAACACTTTAAACTTTTTACTGTCTATACACGTCCAGTAAGCTTTATGACTGTTTTTCATTTTGACAAAAACATTTCTCTGACATCCTACGGGGGACACTGGAATGCCATGGGATATAGATGTGGTGTAAAAAGCTCTTCTTTAATGGCAAGCGCCCACCCCCTTCCCCCCACCACCACATACATCTAGTGCAGCGATGGGTTTTTTCATAGCTGGCTTTTCCCAATCTTATTAGAATGGTGACAGCCATGTATTTAATATAGCCTGTACTCATGTTCTTACATCATCTAGCATCCTAATTTTCATAGTTGTGTGTACAGTTATATTGTGCAGAACTGGATCCAAATCTTACAAACATTTCCAGTATTTGTTTATATAGCGAGCAAATAACTGTGTTCTGACACAAACCGTTGAATATGCTAATGCCCAAGAATGCATAATACAGCAGGTTAGAGCAGTGATTCCCAGCCAGGACCATTTATGTATCATAATGCTATACTGGATGTGTCATAGGAATTCATAGGTAACAAGAAATATGTTGACTTTATGCAATGCAGATTGTATATGAACTGCAATGTAAAAGTAAATGACATTTACCTGCATTCCACTTTGACTTTGAAACCGGCCTAGAGCCTTCCTGCTCCAATAAGGTCTGTCTATCAGTGTAGCCTTTTTGTTTTAGTTTTGGCCTATAGGTTCTAAAACAACAACAACAAATTTTACATACACCCTTAGTTAAGTATAGAAGTGAGAATGAACATTATCGTATTGAGTAGTATAAAGTATTGCTTACACCATGCTTTGGCAAAGATATTTATTATTTACATTTTGCATTTTTAATGTTTTCTCTAACTGCACTTCTTTCCTGCCATTGGTTTTCAGTTATTCCTGCAGACAATAATGCTGTGCTACTGTAGACTGGCAGTGGGTGGGGGAATTACAGTTGGTAGGAGCCATTGGCACCAATATGAATATATAATTTTTCCAACTTGGCCGTTTTGTGCCATACTAATTCTGTTTGTTGCCACCATCACAGTTGTTCACTTTAGCTGATTTTGGCAACTCAGTGTGGCAGCTGTGCCCTGGCTATGCTTTAAGTAAAATATTAACCAGTATCAAAATGTTTGACTAAATAATTAACATGACAACAAGCTGATTTCTAAACAAACTAAATATATTCCCTCAACATCTTATTTTGGTGTTGGGATGTCTGCATTGTGTTCAATCCATGTCCTTAGGTCATTGAAATATCCCACATAAACCCACAGAAATATTTTTATCAAGTTTAATATAGTATTAGTTTTATTTATGTATCATGTTTTTAATAAAAACAATGAATGCAACAAGATACCATATTAGATTGCAATCATTCCTTATGAACTCACAGTAAGTCTGTATTTGATGATATCCTAGTCAGTTTCTTGCGCTGTTAATTGAACTGAACCATTTTTCAGAGGGTGAGAAGCAGATATCTTGATGATGTGGTTTTGCTCAATGTGGACACCAACTCATTGGAAACTCCTTTCAACGATCTATCAGCACTGCCTGGTGATGTGGTGAGTGTATCTTTAACCAATTGATTTGAAAAAAAAAACATATTCCTTAAACGCATTACTTTTAAGAGAGCATTATTATGCTTTTTATAGTTACCATTACAATTTTGAGCTTATCTTAACAGCAGAATTTATATGTATCCGAAAAGCAAAAGAATCTACAGTGCTCTAATAATTTACACTTATCTATTGCTGACATTTTATTGTACCTGCGAAAAAGAAGTACTCAATAAAATGCCAGTGCACAATAAAAAGAGGGAGACTTTTCATATATTGTTTTTAGGAGTAGTTCTAAATTCTGTTCATATTGCTGCCACCATAGCCCCTCATTTGCTCTAAAATTCCACATGGTCCAAAATCGCCACACATGCACTCAGACCTCCCACAAGTTCTCAGATCCCAGATCCTTCATGTACTTCAAAACTCCCTCCAATCTCCACACAAGCCCCTTATATACCCATCAGACCTACCCACATGCCCTTTATATACCCATCAGACCTACACACATGCACTTTATATACCCATCAGACCTACACACATGCCCTTTATATACCCATCAGACCTACCCACATGCCCTTTATATACCCATCAGACTTACACACATGCCCTTTATGTACCCATCAGACCTATCCACATGCCCTTTATATACCCATCAGACCTACACACATGCCCTTTATATACCCATCAGACCTACACACATGCCCTTTATATACCCATCAGACCTACCCACATGCCCTTTATATACCCATCAGACTTACACACATGCCCTTTATGTACCCATCAGACCTATCCACATGCCCTTTATATACCCATCAGACCTACACACATGCCCTTTATATACCCATCAGACCTACACACATGCCCTTTATATACCCATCAGACCTACCCACATGCCCTTTATATACCCATCAGACCTACCCACATGCCCTTTATATACCCAGAAGGCCTACACACATGCCCTTTATGTACCCATCAGACCTACCCACATGCCTTTTATGTACCCATCAGACCTACACACATGCCCTTTATATACCCATCAGACCTACACACATGCCCTTTATATACCCATCAGACCTGCCCACATGCCCTTTATATACCCAGAAGACCTTCCCACTTGCTACCTAGACCTTCACACATGTTCCTTATATGCCATCAGACCTGCACACTGGACATCAGATCTCTCCACATGAGTGTGGTATCAGGTCACACCATCAATTGCCTGAGACAGCAGTGTGCCTGTCACTGATGTGGTTGCAGCAGCTTTCCCCCTGCTGCTTTGCTGCAATACCCAGAGAATCTAACAACAGCTGCTCGGCAAGTCCAGACACCGGACCCCTGGAGGGCCTGGGCCCCTAATTGTGGTAACCCCTGTATCCCCGCTGTTGGCGGGCCTGGAGGTGACTTCCAGTTTGGAAGGAAGACAGCATATGTGTATCCTGCACCTGCATAGCAGTAAAAGTGTCTGGGCCAATGTCTAATATACTTGGACTCTGAGACTGCATATTAGTAATAATGTCTGTTAATGACACCAATGTCTAGTACACAGGATCCTGCATCTGCATAGTAGTAATGATGCTAATGTCTAATACATAGACTCTGCATCTGCATATTAGTAATAATGTCTGGTAATGACACCAATGTCTATTACACAGGATCCTGCATCTGCATAGTAGTAATGATGCTAATGTCTAATACATAGACTCTGCATCTGCATATTGGTAATAATGTTTGGTAAATGGACCAATGGACTCTATACCTGCATAGTAGTAATAATGTATTGCAATGAGACAAGTAATACACAGGTTTCTGCACCTGCAGAGTAGTAATGCTGTCTGGTAATGAAACCACTGCCTAATGCACATGTTTCTGTTGCAGTAATTTCTGTTATAGAATTACCCCTGCTCATAGCCAGTCAATTTAGCAGCTTCCACTCTGATATTCATAACTGAAAATATGCATATATTCTACACATGACTTATGGCTCTTTGTATCACTGACAACTTAAAGAGAAATGGGGTATATATTCCCCTTAAGGTCTTTGTTAAAAATAACCTACAGCTTACTAAGCCTTGTGTGAAGCACACTGTCTCTCTGGCCTAATCCAGGCACTGTGCTATTAGCTGCATACCAGATCTCAGTCACCGCTTTTCTGAAGCTTCTCGAGATGGTGATATGCTGGAGGGGAAACTGAAAGCAGATGACTCTGCTGAAAACAAGCGAGAAAACCAGAGGCGACACCTTCCCAGTTTGTGAGAGACTGATATATGTATCCACACCTAGTGAAACATACTGGGACTATAATGAAGACCAGCAAATGTACTTTGTTTCCAATCTTTCTGTAAATTTGAGGCAACCATGGCTGCCTCTGTAATGTCTTTTGTGTTGGTAGAAAAAATGAAATATACAGTGATTACATAATATTTCACAACATAAATCAAAGTTTTTGAAAATGATTAGTCTGTTCTCTGCGCAAAGTAAAAATCCAGCTGTGCGGTCACGGGGGGCATAAAGGCTGCAACTAGTTATTTAGACTTTGGCTTTTGATACTGACTTTTATTATTGGGGACACACTACTTCCTGTGTATACTTGGTTAGTACAATGTTATGTCACTGTTCTTCTTATATTTAGATTGCCATGTAATATTCTTACAAAAAAAAAAAATGTTTCAAATAATAATCCTTAAAAAACTGCTAGTAGTTGTAGGACTATAGATGGTTAAACATTGGATTAGAAAATTGCCTGTGAAACAGCATGTCACACGTGGTCTTGTTTGACATGCGGTAATATCCAGCACTTGGGGATGGGATAGGTGGGATCAGGTGTAGCCAATGCATTTACCCAATTGGAATGTAACTAGAGCAGGCGCCCAAAAGCTTCCGGCACAAATATAAGCGCAAGTGTGTGTTGGGGCCACGGGAACCAATAGGTTCCATATGGATATCCTTTAACTCACTTTGAAAAATGGTAGTAAGATACCAAGATCTTTGCTTGCAACAAATACTGAAATCGAACTGGACTTATTCAAATTAAAATTACTTATTTTAAATATCCATGTATGAGGGATCAATCACAATGCACGTTCACAAGCAGACAGGCCTGCTGCCCAGAACTACTGCCTCTCTAACTTCATCAGCAGTAGTATTTCACCCCAGAATATTCATGAAGTACTATTTCTTTCTTACTTTACAATTTAGACTGATTTGTTGCTTTGCAAAAGCAAGACTCGTATTAGTTAGTCTTCATTAGTTAGTCACTTTCTCTGTATTTGCATTACATCCTAATCCATGCTGCTCCAGATCGGGTTTCTCGCACTTATAATTAGTATCTACCTCCTTGCAGGTAAGACACTAATTATCAGGCCAGTTCCCTCTCCACCTGTGAACCTATCTCATTCAATTACAAATACAACAGCTCTGGACATTTTAATTAGATACTGCAGGCAGTCGGTGACAGGAGTGTCACAAACTATTTCAGCACCTCCACAAGATTTACATCTGTCCTAAATCATTTGACATTTTTTCATAACCATAATAGTTGTAGCTCATACCGGAAAAATTGCCCTTATATTGAATATTTTATTATATGCTCTTCAGTATAAAGCTTTTATTGTCAAAATACACAAAAACATATTCAAACACAGTCTCTCACACTGTTTGCTTGCATGTGACCTATAACTTTTATAGTTCCTCTAGGCAAGTAAGGTTCTTAATTGTCATATAGTCTAATAAGCTTACGTTTCTGCGTGGTCGTCTTGTTGTTTCATTCCCAAAATCTGTAACATAACTGGCTGCTGAGTTTCAGCATAGCAACTTAATACAATTTTCTGTTAAAGCTCTGCATGACATATTTTTTTTTTGTTATTTTGTGTGAATTCATCAATTGCACAAAGTGAAACCCTGCACACATGCCATGTTATTACCATAACATCAAACGTTTAACATTTATTGCTAAATGGCTTGTCTGAGCTTAATTGTTAGAGAGGTGTCAGTCAGCTTCGCTGAACCTATTAAACATGTCACTGCCATTACCTGTCTCTAGTCCTAGGAAGGGCTTCGGGCTCTGAGATATTGGAAGCATGTGATACTGATTACTAGTCTAGATAGTGCTGATCCCTGCGGAGGTTAAGGGTCACACTTGTCCCCCATTAGAAGTCCCTTCTCCACGCGGATGCCCCTGCTGCGTCCCATACTACAATCTTCCTAATGGCTGCCTTCCAGAATTCGCACGTAATATTTCAGATTTACGGGCTGTTACAGACGCTGTCAGCCGGTAGCATTTCCGCTCCCACTAAAGTATTTCAGATTGCAAATATAAATCAGCCGAAGACGGATCAGCAAAAAAAAAAATCAAAATAACAATAAAAAGTAAAACTTCCCGTCTTGCGTCTAACAAAGGACTTTATTTTTTCCTAAAGGTTTTTCCTGTGTGTGTGTTAAACTTTCTTAAACTAACTGTTTAGCAAGAAGTAATCAGACATTTCTTTTAGTAAAGGATTTTGTTATAGTTTTTGCAGTTTTAAGTCTAACTCTATGTAATGTTTTCGATCTAATTATAACTTGTTATTTTTTCAGGAATTTTCTGTATAGCTTGTGTCATCCCTTATCATCATGATCATCATCATTAATTTATATAGCGCCACTAATTCCACAGCGCTGTACAGAGAACACACTCACCTCAGTCCTTGCCCCAATGGAGCTTACAGTCTAAATTCCCTAACACACACACACACACACACTAGGGTCAATTTTGATAGCAGCCAATTAATCTTCCCGTATGTTTTTGGAGTGTGGGATAAAACCGGAGCACCCGGAGGAAACGCAAACACGGAGAGAACATACAAACTCCACACAGATAAGGCCATGGTCGGGAATTGAACTCATGACCCCAGTGCTGTGAGGCAGAAGTGCTAAACTTATGCAACCAACACTCACATTACTGATATAAGTCTTCAGTTAACCCCTTCTATTAATGTTCCAGTAACATTATATGTCATTATAACACACCTTCCTTTTGATTTGGACAGAGCATGCCACTTACGAAACTTCAATCACCTAAGTGTGTGTGTATATATATATATATATATATATATATATATATATGTGTATATATATATATATATATATATGTATATGTATATATATATATATATATATATATATATATATATATATATATATATATATATATATATATTCTTATTCTCACAGGTGGGTTGTTGAATTGCAACTCTCGTCACTCTGTTAGTCACTGATTGCCAGAAAGTCCCGAACGACACAGGATACTGACTTACAGCCCTATCACACATACATAATTAACACAGATGTAGCCTAAATACGCGAGACGTATGTGTGAATGGGTCTATGTATAGGCGCTATATAAATAGGTTATTAAATTAATAATGCACATATTTAAAGCTATATAGACATTTTTTTTATAATCTGGAATAGTCAGTGCCCAAGTCCTGCTTTTACAAAAAAAATTGCATTCTGCAATACATTGCTCTGATAAATGTGCTTAAAACCTAACAATGAAATGTTTCCCCAGCTTAAGAAATGTACAAGTGTTAAAACTTGATATTCACATATGAGAATGAGCTCTTGGTCATATGTATAGCTGACTCAATATAATCCATGAGAGATTTATTGTACGAAGCACAGATATTGTGAACAATATTTTAATATCAGCCTTTAGGAAAATTGTTATGCCAAAATACATGACTGTACATGACTACGTAATGTTGTAATACAAATCATAGTCAAAGGTTCATTAATTATTATTGAAGGATAGTGATAGGAATATTGTAGCCATTTTAGCCACTAATATGACATAGGAACGCTATTGAAATATAGAGCACTCTGGTTTATTAAGTGTGCTCTTTGTAATCCATATTTTTTGTATTTTCTTTTCTTAGTCAAAAAATGTAAACCTGTAATTTACACATATTGAGCCATATTTGGGAACCAACATCCAGGCTATCATTTGATTACAAACTAATGACATCACTGAAGCATGATGCAATAATGTTCCTTACTGTTTTCATTTTATTTGTGTTCGCCCCACCACCCCCATTCAGAGACAATTCTATGGGTAAAACATGTGTAGGGTCCGCAGACTATGAAGTAGAGGGCCACATGCTGCTCCCAACTAAACAATTTGCAATACTACACTACTACACTGAACCCTTGTTAGCAACACAGCACATTGGCTAGTTGCTGGCTGAAGCCTTCTGTGGGACATGAAAAAATGTCACCACTGAACCTCCAATGCTGTGTGTCTGACAGCTTCATGCTTGTAGCTAGAGCCAGAATTGTTTGGTTTGTTATTTTGTCCCTTATATGTTGTTTGTCTACATCACATTCTGCCAAGCAAGACTTTGATATGATCTCCATGTACTACATTATATAATTATGATGTGCATGTTTATCTACAAAAGAAAACCTAATGTAACACAGTTAAAATGGAGCACATGTTAAATGACTTCTACACTAATAACAATAGTTTTGAGTTTCCAAATAATAAATCATGCCTCCCAACTGCCCCGATTCGAAGGCTCTGTCCCCTGATCCTGATTAGGACAGCTTTGTTCTGTTCTCTGCTGCTTTACAGAGCAGAAGAGGTAATTGTGTGCTGCGTGCTGTTGCCGCTACGCACGTCCTCGTCACCATTTACAACAATCTCATTGTGGCTTGCCCACATACCCCTTCCTGGTTCCAAGTGCCCCAGAGTTGCACTGTTTGTATAAAGGGTGCACAGGGAAAAAAATTAAAAAGTGGAGTTACTTAGGAATTTTGTCATTGTAACTATGGGATTTTGCAATAATGCAGCTACTTAATCCATTTTTTCTTTACTGCACTTTCACAAATGTCATCAAATGTTTTCTCCAGGACAGAGAAGTGCCTCATAGACACAACTTGGAGTAAAGGTAGAAACTATTTACCCATGATTAGAATAGAAAGACAAACCGGGAGAAATGCTTTGGCCATTTTGTATTTTTTTTTTTCCCCTGCTGGATTAGGAATTGTCTTCATTGGGTTGTTTTTTGTTTTTCTCTCATTGTAAATACTGAAAGTATACCTTGTGAAGGTAAAACGACACGTGACCTGACCTGGCCCCCACTCATCAAACCGATACACTATATAAATAAAAATGTTCTATAGTTACTGAAAACTGGTGTACAGAATAAAGGTGCTGTCACCCCTAGCAATTAGTCTGCTATTTCTAGTGCAGGTAAGAAAGTGAAAGCAAACGTCTATTTGCTGTTTCCTGAACACCATTTCTTTTATCGTTACCTTTCTCCATATTTGCATGATGAAGTAGTGACAGGGGCCAACTTCTGGTATAGAATATTTATAAGCATTGGTCACAGGTATAAAATTTGCAGGTGAAGACAAATGCAGGGACACAATGGCATATTAAAACTAAGGAATGTCAATGCTTAAAAATGGCAGTTTAAAAGCATGGGGTCTATATTATTAATATCCAACAATAAGGCTTATTCTCTATCACTGCCTATTGCGGCAATAGAAAATCACCTATCAACATTATTTATTATTAAAATCACACCAAAGCAGCTGAGAGATAATCTGCTCCTCTGCAATACTGGCCTTAAGTGGTAAGGATTAATTTACTGCTTTCCCGGGCCAGTCTGCGGGGTATGTGCCTATGTAAACCCGCTGGCAGGTAGAACTTGATGTTTCAGTTCCACTAATTTAAAAAAAATTATAATAATTAAATTGGAATAAAAATAGATTAAAGTATTTAAAAAGAATATTCAACAATGTGGTTTAACAGCAGAATTGTTTAAGGTGTTCCTCCCCACTATGTACCCCTTCAATCCTTCTCCTTTTTATTTTTGTGTCCTTTCCTTACCCCCCATCCCTCTCTACTTTCTGTACCCCATAATTTCTGAAAAATTAATAAAAATACTATTGAAGTTAAAAAAAAAAAATATTCAAAAAATATTTCCATTGAAAAATGTTTTTTTTTTCTAAGAATAAAGCATTTTTTGTTCTTTCTTCTGTTATCGCCATCCTAAGATGACGATGACAGTGTAAGGATTGCGGCCATACTTATATCACCACAATCCTTGTTAAATAGGCTTCCCCATACTTTGCATGGGAAAGGTTTCGCCAGCGAGACTCCTTGATGTGTAGGATGAAGCCCTATTTCCAGTGAAGATGCACGTTTTCAACTGAGATTGATTGGTGCTCACATCATCAGATTACAGTACCTAGTGCAGGTCTTCTGTGATTTTAGAGACCTAAAGAGCACCCTCAATGGTAACGGGTAGTTATGGCTTTGTGTTTGAGAGAGGCCAAAAAAGTATTAGGAACTGTCATATAATTTGGGGAAATGTGTAGTTGCAGCTTCAGTGACTTTATGACACACAGAAATTTACTTCTGCAAAACATAGCTGTCAATTTAACAATGGTGCATAATGCAAGCAAAGGACACAAGAGACCTAACAGTGGTCCTGGGACGTAATTGCATGTTCTCCTCTTCTATTTTGATCCAGACATTGTTGCCTTAGGCAGAAAAACAGAAATAAGACAAAAATCCAGGAAATGACTGTGAATATGCTGCATTCACATTTAGAAAAATCCAAACCATAATGACAAGCTAAATTCTGTATACATAGAGATCATCTGCGTCTCGATACATCTTATGACTTTCTGTGTTAGTTACTTCATTCACTATCAAGTCAGACTACCAAGTTATGGTTATATACAAATTTTAATTGGTAGATTAAAAAGCCTATTTCATAAACATATGCAGACAATTCACACTGCAAAGTGTTAATTAGCTAGAGCATCATGGTTTGTATACTGCTATTCTGGCAGTGATACAGTATGTGGCCAGATGTACATTACAGAGGTCTTGTAAGAGACTGAGCTGCCACTCTCACTAGTCCATTTCGTGAAGTCAAGGCCATTGTAAAAGAATATTTCTTTTTTGACAGTTCTGCATTCCTAACTGTTTTACAACTGAGGCTGGATACTTGGTTTCTCCAGGAGCTTATATTGAACTGCAGATAAGAACAGTTTATTGTCCCAACTCCCAAATTCAATCAAATATTTTGTATATTTTGTATTTACAGTATACACAAAGGTTATTCATTGTATTATATAGTTATTGGCAATATAGAATATTATGGGTCTTTAGAAATAATATAAATAAATAGAGCATGTATATATGGTTAGCACAATACATTCTTCATAACGAAAATACTCCCTTCCAAGGGCTATATGATAATTGCACCCAGTGGGGCATCGCCTCTCCTTTGATGTGCTCATGTGGGAGGACTGAATGCAGAATGTCACCCGTGTCGGTGCCCTCATCACCCACAGCGATGTCCTTTTCTTTAATTTCAATCTCTAAAGCCTCTCTCTGCCCTTGTTAGCAGCCTACCAGGATTACACACTAATTAATTTGACTCTTCCATTATCATCGTTAAGGGAGGCCTACTAACACTGCTATGGTTTGTCAAGACAGTTTTCACTCCTTTTTTGTATGAGCTCACTGTACATATTTCCAGCAGCAAAAAAAAGATTTTGTTGTATTGTGTGTTTAGCATTTTACATTAAAGTCCACATTTACCATAAATAGATAGTAGCTAGGAATAGCAACTGCAACTTCACCAAGTTAAATGGACCTTTAATTTGGTCAGCCTTATGTGGTCTAGCTATGATGTTTCTCCACTTTGCAGATCAGACTAGATTGCTTTTGAAGTCATACTTTTTTAAAATTAAAATTGGTACAAGCCACCAGTACTTTTGTTTATGTAATATGCCATTCTGTAACTTTTATTAAATAAATATTACTGGTACAGTCCATACAAAAAACATTAGAACATTTAATTGAATGACCAAACAGATGAAAAACTTACTACATTGCACCTGTGCATACTCCAGTGGCACCATAGAATTCAATAGGGGCATTTATGAACCTGAAAACATGTGAACCAGAATGGTATAGATTTTGGAGAATTTCGCCTATTTTGGTTGAGATGAACATAAGCATGCCAGAATAAGTAAAATACCTCCAAATCCTGTCTTCCATCAATTATGAACCATACTCTTAGTTAAATAAGCGCTACAGAATTTGCTGGAGCTATATAAATAAATGATGATGTTAATGAAATACATCATTTCCATTTTATCCTAAAAGTTTACAGAAATCATGACAGTAAGGGGAACATTACATTTTCCTTTGAAGTATCAGATTTGTATGTTTTCATATTCTTTTTTCCTTTTATATCTGTAAAATTGTGCCTATAAATAAACCTTCCCATATAATTGGGAGCGGAACGGTCACTTAGTCTTAAGCACTTCTGTCTCACAGCGTTGGGGTCATGAGTTTGATTCCCAACCATGGCCTTATCTGTGTAGAGTTTGTATGTTCTTCCTGTGTTTGCGTGGGTTTCCTCCAGACGCTTCGGTTTCCTGCTACACTCCAAAAACATACTAATAGGTTAATTGGCTGCTATTAAATTGACCTTAGTCTCACTCGTTCTGTGTGTCTGCGTATGTTAGGGAATTTAGACTGTAAGCTTCTATGGGGTAGTGACTGATGGGAGTGAGTTCTCTGTACAACTCTGCGGAATAGCTGATGATGAAGATGAATGTGTGCTTGGCACCAAGTAGAAAGTATAGGCTGACATTTGATCTCCACCAACTCCAAGAATATGTAAAAAGAATAAAGTATTTTTACAAGGGGTCTCTGCAACGTCTGATACGTCAATGCTGTGTCCATCCTTTGCTGCTATACCCATATGAAAATCCTTGTTTCACGTGTGGCCACAGTGAAAAAGTACATTGCTTTGCGTAGCTAGCATCCATCAAGGACTGCCTGATCTGCTTCCCCATACAGGTGGATGCAATAGCACAAAAATACTCATATCACAAAACTGTATTTTGCTGCAGACCGGCACTTCAGCTTTGTCAGTAACTCATTATGTCTGTCTTTTAATGTTTAATTTTCATGCAGGATGATAAGTAAATTATCACTTTAATAGAAATATTGAAATTGCACAATATAGCAAAATCAGAATGCATGTGGTACTAACCAAATACATGCTCATAAAATGTTATGTAACCTGAATGTTCAGCATAGAAGGGGTTAGCTGTCCCACAATGCAGCAGACGCCCCTGTTCTGTTTGTTTTTAGTAGACTGAACGATGTAGAGAAAGGTCAATGTTCTGTCCCAGAGATGGTTACAGGAAAGGTGCATGGATAATAAAAGATGTTTATGTGGAGGGGCCCATGGAGAAGAGAGTGAGAAAGATTGCTTTCTCACCTACGGTGCCCCCACCTTCCTTTCCATTAACAGTTCAGCAGGTGTAATATACATTTTTAGCAAAGGGTTCTGAGATTTGGGCTGACCCGGTGGGGATGAGACCCACACCACTGTATGTGTTTCACCCCTCACCAGGTCAATTTCACAGGTGCTAATTCACTTTATCTCCTCTCCCATCCTTATGTCATTTTCTTACTCCTGGTGTCTCCCATGCCACCTTCCTACCTTTCCTGTATGAACTTTCTTATTCCCTCTCTTTTATGTTAACCTTTTGGTTTTGTTTTTTACTTACTAGTGTCTCTATTGAAGTCACTTTTGTCTCAAATAAGTGTTTTTTCTAAAAGTAATTATTTTTCTAGTACATGTCTAGCTCTCGTTATGTGTCTTTATCCCAGTATTCTTCTGTGCCCTTTTCATCCACATTGTATCGCTTTCTCCTGCCTTCAAACCCCCTTATACATTGCTTATTTCTTCTGTCTTCCTTTTTATCCAAGGTCTCAACCCTGAAAAGCAAGTTGAAGAAGCAGTCCACATCTACTGGAGATGGAGTGTCACGAGCTTTCCTCCGAGCCCAGGCCGCACTGTTTGGTTCCTACAGGGACTCTCTGCGATACAAACCTGTGAGCTGTCTCCCACCTTATATACTACACTGACTTTCTACCATTATACTGAATTACATACATAACATGGTGACTTTGTACAGTTTATTCTACACGGGCAGTTATTCGATAAGGCACACGTTAATTCTAACATTTCTTAAAGTATGATGTTTCTGTGTCTGCACTGCCCTGTGGTGTCTGCACTGCCCTGTGTTTTTTGCTTGGGTAAGCTGTTATTATTGGATTGTTCATTGCAACTTATTTTCTGCCAATTAATAGGTTAATTATCTAGGTTTGATTCTTCTACTTTGGTCTCTTTAGGGGGAACCAATTACATTTTCAGAAGAGAACTTTGTAGCCCACCGTTCCAGCACCATGAAGCATTTTTTAGAGACAGCTGTCAATTTGCAGCTCTTCAAGCAGGTATAAGTTTAATTAGTCATAATGTACACACCTGCTGTCACAAATGCTGACGCCTTCACATGTGAGCAATAGGGCACAGTTTACTTAGTCAGTAGTGTACAATGTGGTGTGTGTCTCCATTGTTAAGTATTTTCCACTGAATGTAAACATGTCTTTATGATCACAGAAGATCCTCCCCTTTTTAATCCATTCGTTGAAATATTTGGGAGAGTCACATACACTGCCTTAGATAATGTTCGGTTCTTTGTGATTTATGGGATGACAGCAGTCGCCCTATTAAAATATCAAGATCTCACTGCTCTGTTCAAAACCAATCTTCTTATCTGACCGTGCTCTGCTCATGAACTAAACTCACCCAGTGTGTACAATATCATCTTTGGTGATACTGAGTATCTGCCCTAATGTACATGATGATGTAAGTTGTTTTTACACAAAGCCTAATTAAAGTGCACTGAGGAGGACTGACTTAACCAGCATCAACCTGTTCTGCAGTAGGGAGAAAAACTTTATACTATATGTAACACAATATTGTCAGTGTGCGAAGGCTGGGTACACACTACAGTGTTGTCAGCCAATCACCCAATAAATGACCGTTCAGCCAGATATCATATTAATGTGTACACTTTGTCTATTAACGATAGTCGTTCCAAAGCACCGACCATTGTTTGCTTTGACTGTTCAGCAGAACTATAAAGCTATGGAACGACATCCTTCCAATCCTGCAGTGTGTATGCACTCAATCAGGATTTCCATAGAGTTTACAGTTATGATCTTTTCAGCCGACGGTTAAGACAGTTGAAGAGCACAGATTTGAGGGTAAATCTTTTAAAACATGTATAGTGTGTACACAATGATTCGGCTTGCTGATTGGGACTTTTTTCCAGTCGGTAGTAAAATTGTTATGGATAACACATTGGTTGGAAAATTTTGTAGTGTGTACCCAGCCAAAGAGAGAAATAAGATCTTGTTCCTTAGAAGTTTCCGTCACATTTAATGTGCTGCAGTGTGTATTAAATGTAATTATTAAATTGTAACCTTTTTTTTATATCTTCTTATGAACCAGTTCATTGACGGTCGTCTGGAGAAACTGAACTCGGATAACGGGCTCTCCGATATGTTTGAGGAGGAAATAACTTCAGGTGACTACTGTGATAGTATTTCATATCTATATATCTTGCTTTTAATTGTTTGTTTGGGACATATTTATTCAGCGTTTCTTATTGTGGTGTTTATTTCAGGAAACTCCCGGTCCTACCAGCAGTGGGTGCACACAATGAAGGTAATACAAATAAGGAGCATAACAAAAATAGATTCCATGTTTAACACTTGTTCTAATAATGTGTCTATCAAGCGGAACATAGGTGTGTGGTTTTTTCACTATGAATAGTGTCAGATGTGAATTAGATTCACACTAAACGGGTACTGTACACAGATCAGCCACAACATTAATACCAACTGCCTAAGGTCTCCCCTGTGCCATCAAAACACCTCTGACCCATCGAGTCATGGACTCCACAAGACCTCTGAAGGTGTCCTGTGGTATCTGCCACCAAGACGTTGGCAATAGATCCTTTACATCCTTTAAGTTGTTTAAATACCATTGCCATGAAGGGGTGTACTTGATCTGCAACAATGCTTAGGTAGGTGGTACGTGTCAGAGTAAACTCCACATGAATGCCAGGCCCTTGGTTTCCCAACAGAACATTTCCCAGGGCGTCACATTGCCTCCGTCGGCTTGCCTTCTTCCCATAGAGCATCCTGGTGCCATCCCTTCTCTAGGTAAATGACACGTACACCCACCAGGCCGTCCATATGATGTAAAAGTGAACTTGAATCATCAGACCAGGCCACCTTCTCCCATTGCTCCATGGTCCAGTTCTCACGTGCCCATTGTAGGCACTTTCAATGGTAGACAGGGGTCAGCATGGGCACTGTGACCGGTCTGCTGCTGCGCAGCCTTATACGCAGGAAGTTGCGATGCACTGTGTGTTCTGACACCTTTCTACCATAGCCAGCATTAACCTTTTTCAGCAATTTTTCCTACAGCAGCTCTTCAAGAATTTGACTAAATGTGCTAGCCTTCGGTCCCGACACACATCAGTGAGCCTTGGGCGCCCATGACCCTGTTGCTGGTTCACCAGTTGTCCTGCCTTGGGCCACTTTTTGTAGGTATTAAGCTGTGCATTCCAGGAACACCCCACGAGACCTGCTGTTTTGGAGATGCTCTGACCCAGTCGTCTAGCCATCTGAATATGGCTGTTGTCAAAGTTGCTCAGTTCCTTACGGTTATCATCATCATCACCATTTATTTATATAGCACCACTGATTCCGCAGCGCTGTATAGAGAACTCATTCACATCAGTCCCTGCCCCATTGGAGCTTACAATCTAAATTCCCTAACATATACACACATACAGAGAAGAGAGAGAGACTAGGGTCAATTTTGATAGCAGCCAATTAATCTACTAGTTTGTTTTTGGAGTGTGGGAGGAAACCGGAGCACCCGGAGAAAACCCATGCAAACACAGGGAGAACATACAAGCTCCACACAGATAAGGCCATGGTCGGGAATTGAACTCATGACCCCAGTGCTGTGAGACAGAAGTGCTATCCATTTTTCCTGCTTCCAACACATCAACTTCAAGAACTGGCTGTTCATTTGCTGCCTAATATTTTCCACTCCTTAACAAGAAAAGCAATGTTATTCACTTCACTTGTCAGTGGTTTTAATGTTGTGACTAATCAAAAGATATTTATGCTGTTCACGATGGATCTTTTACTTACACTTATAATTTGTAGCCCCCTAGAGTCATCATGTATCCTCAAGACCCTGTGCTATGCCATACAGAATGCAGTCTAAGGGAATGCGATCATGTGTACACTAACAGTCCTTTTATTTACAGAAAGGGGGTGCGCTAATAAATACTGCAGTGACCAAAGCTAGTCCAACAATGAAGAATGCTTATACGTATGTAAGTATATTCAAAAGTCTATAATGTGCTATCCATTGTTTTTCTGTGTACATGTCACATGGTATGGACAGTTAAGCATACAGACTAGGTATGAATTGGGCTCATTTACATACTTGAACAGAGCAAAAAAAGGTATATCTAGTAATTGGATATAATTATAAGTAATGGACGCATGTGTCCATACATATTTATTAATTTTTAACAAGAAAAACAGTATTATCAAACTGGATCAAAAGGGTAAATGTGCAAAAAAGTGGGGCTCATTTAATTGTTATAGTGAAAAGCAAGGTATAACTAGGTAAATTAATTAATTAAATATAATGTGCATATAATAAAATATAATTTTCTTTTGTAATACAAACATTACTAGTAAAATTACCAGAGTAATTAAAATTGGCAAGTTTAATAGTAAATCCATAAACCCATCAAAATTATAAAACTGCTTCTTAAACAGAATAACTTCACCAGGAAGCCAGGATCTAAGAACAGATAGTGGTTCAAAGTCCAGATAAAGATATTCCAAGACTGATCATATAGGTATCTGTATCTCCATAGGAGCCTGACACTCACTGCTCAGTTAATGGGACTATGGCTTCAGATAGTATTTTTATAGATTTTGGAAAAAAATAAAATAACCAGCAGAAAGTCAGTGAGAACCTCTATGGGCTGATTACATAATCCAGTGGATACATAGATGGAATGAGATTCTGTCGCTGAAGATGAGTGATAGGCTAATGACAGATAGAGCGCTTACACCGCTACGGGCAGCATTCATAGAGCATATCAGCGCTGGTGTGACAGGATCTCGCCAGTTACACTGCCGGTTATGTGCAGGCAAACACACACTTCCAGGAGGCTAAAAGTACACTGACACTCAATTCACTAGTGTGTTATTAGGCTTTCAGCATTCCCATGGAATGTGCACCATTCTGGAAAACATAAATATAGACACTTTTGTAAAAAAAAAAAAAAAAAAAAATTAAAATGAAATAAAGTTTACATTAATTTTCTGCAGGCAAAAAACCAGGCCAAGCAAGGTATCAAGGAGGTGAAGAGTAAGCTGACACATAAGGTAAGAATTTGTATTCGTTCAAAAGCTCTCTTTATCTGAAAATATCTATTATTTTCTTTTGTCATAATAGTGTTATATTAGAAAATGGGTTTTTTTTGTTTTAAATAAGCTGTTATATTAAATCAAGCTTCGCTCTCCACGTATGTACAAGGCATATATGTTATTGTCTAATGACTTCTTAATGATATTACTGAATCTTACATAGTACATCCTTAATTCAATATCAGATCCTCTTTTATTGTTAGACAAAAAGTATCTATTTCATGAAGAAAATCTTGTATCCAATCTGATAACAGTTACAAACCAAGATACGTCAAAGCACACTTCCCATTTAGGTTAGGTTTGGGTATATTCTGTATTGAAGCAATTTTTCTTTGCATGCTTGTGCCATGTCATTAACACCGACATTTGTATCCCTTTATTAACGGGTTAATAATCAGTGATCCAGAAATATAGAAATAAAATTTTATTCAAAATGTTACAATAGCGTAAAAACTAAACTCACTAAAATGTTCAGGTAGACATCTCTGACGGTAGTTGTGAATTAATTCACAGAATAGTGGCTCTTGAGAGAGGCATGTTTATAATGAGTGCACAGACAGATGAACAAAAGGTGCATGTTAGGAGGGCATTTATTGAAAAGTATTTCTCACTTTTTCTTGTTGTGTTATTGTGCACATTCCTTTGAGCAACTTTTGTATTTTAAATAAATGGTCTCCTTAGTGTCAGTGAGAGTTGGTTTTCTGCCTGTTCATCATGTTTACCAACAGTTATCTGCTGCTCAATGACCCTTTGTCAGCTCTGTCTTTTGTGCTTTTAGAACTTCCTACTGTTTTATTGTACAAAATAAGTTGATCATTATTTTCTGTGTGTGGACAGTTGGTTAGACAGACATGATAAACAGACACATGTCTATAGCTATATTCCCAAGATAGCAGAAGCAGTGCAACACAAATGCAGGCTGCTTGTATACATGTATATATTGGTGCATGTAGAGCCAGAGAAATGGACGTCTGCAACTTTTGTAAATGTACGTGTAAAACTAGCAACCTATGCTATTCACCTGTTGCTTAAAGGGCGACACTGTAATGTGGAAATCTCAAAAGTGTTACATACCCTATAAGTAAATGTAGAGGTAGTTTATGAAGTCCAAAAAGCTGCGCAATATGTTTTATGATTATGTCATCTGCCTTGATTTGCACTGGTTCCATCTAGATTTTCGTCCTGTACCTGTAATGGGGCACATTAGCTGAGAGGCACATTTCTACTTCACTTTGATCAATGTAAAACAAAACAATAAGCCTCAAACACACGAAAGTGCCACATATAATTCAAACCCTTGCGGTCACCTCACTCTTGTGATTAATTTATGCCACAAATGAGGATTATTATTATTATTATTACCATTTATTTATATAGCGCCACTAATTCCGCAGCGCTGTACAGAGAACTCGTTCACATCAGTCTCTGCCCCATTGGGGCTTACAGTCTAAATTCCCTAACATACACACACACAGACAGATACAGAGAGACAGACAGATACACAGACTAGGGTCAATTTCTTAGCAGTCAATTAACCTATCAGTATGTTTTTGGAGTGTGGGAGGAAACCCATGGAAACACAGGGAGAACATACAAACTCCTCACAGATAAGGCCATGGTCGGGAATTGAACTCATTACCCCAGCGCTGTGAGGCAGAAGTGCTAACCACTAGGCCACTTCTCAGGATAGACTGAGAAGTATTTTAGCAGAAAAACTGAAATGTTTTATTTAATGAGAGATGTGATTCAAAAGTGGTACAAGGTTGAACTTTGATGTGGTATTTACACTTATGCATATTGTGCAACCTGCACACCTGAAGCGCTTCTAGTTTGCTGAGGCGTCTCCTGAGAGTAGTGAGTAAGTGTGCATTTTTGAAGTGCATTGACAGGACCATATAAGAGCACCAGTGCAAAATGAGAGCGAATTGCTGTGTGCATCCAGTGACCCTCATAAATGAGGCTCTCAGAAGGTCCCAGACTCTGCTTTAATAGCTTGTTCAGTGCTTACTCATAATAGTGTTTAGCTTCTATAAATGTATATTGTAAATGACATGTGAATTACCAGAAATGGAAAATCTATGTAATGAATGGGAAGAATTATACCTGCCTTGTACCGTACATTTGTCATAACTGTCTAATATGTTACTAACTACTTGTGCTTTGCATGCTCTATGCAGTCATGTTAAAAAGAAAGTGCATCCTCTTTCAAATCTATGTTTTTACAAATCGGGATATAATTAACAGTCATCTAGTCCTTGCCAAGTCCTAAAATATCTAATGACAAAAAAACACATAAACAGATTTTACTTTGTCATCATTTATTCAACAAAAAAATAAGACATGTGTGCAATAGGAAATACACCCCATGATTTGGTAACTCATAGAACCACCTTTAGCAGCAACTTAAAAAAATCACTTAGTTAGACTCTTGCATGGTATTTGAGGAATTTTGACCCCTCCTTCTTACAGCAATACAATGATTCTTTAGGTAATTTATTTATCCACAAATCTCCCAAGGTCTCACCTCAATGGGGTTAAATATTAAGACTGTTGAACCTTGATTTGTTTCTTTTTTAAACATTCAGTTGTAGATTTGTAGGTTCTGACACGCAGTATTTGGTTTTCGCCAAATATAGCATTGTGCATTTAGACCATCAGCATCAGCAGCTATTTATATAGCGCCATTAATTCTGCAGCTCTGTACAGAGAACTCACTCACATCAATCCCTGCCCCATTGGAGCTTACAGATGTAGCTTTTGGGTTCTTTGCGATTTCTCGGAGTATCATATGATATGGTCTTAGGGCAAATGTGCGGGAAGGGCCACTGCTAGGTAGTTTGGCAACTGGCTACATGTTTTCTATTTATAAATAATCTTTCTCACTGTAGAATGATGGACTTCAAGTAGCCATATAGCCCTTACCAGACTGATAAGCAACAAAAATTGCCTCTCTGAGACCATTGTTGATGTATTTTCTCCTTGTCATGGTGTCGACACTACCCTGAATCCTTCAGACCAAATTGCCAAAAATCCTGTTTTTATATAGAGGTGGAAGCGCTTTCTAATGATCAAAGGATGACGTGCAGGGTGGAAATACCTTTTTTATTGATATGGAAGCAGTAAGGGTGTACTTACCTTTTCACACACTGTCTTCTTTATGTTGGCTTATTTTTTGTTGACAAAATAATATTCGTTATGTGTTATTTGGCACATAAGAGTACATTTTAGGACTTAGCAAGGATTGCATAATTGTTGATTATGTCTCAATATGTAATAACACAGGTATGAAAGAGTGTGCTTTCCCTTTCACATGACTGTATATGTTTGGTGGTTCTATTGCAGGAAATTGAGGAGGAAAATTCTTGGACTAATTTGGAGTCCAAGAACTCCAGTACCTTCCCATTAAACAACACAAAACGGCCTAGCTCTGAGAGGAGGAAACTCTCACAGGTGAGGATTGTATGTATAGCAAGATAATCATCACTCTCCCTGCGTATAACATGACAGTCCTCCCATAGATCAGCAATATATTGCCACCTTATACTCTGACAACGGGCTGTGGGGCAGGGGGCCATCTGTCTCCCGGGCTGGTCCCATAGTGGGCTGGGTCTCCGGGCCACCTAAATTTTTTGCCTTTAAAGTGTTCCTAATAGGCTGCCCTCCCTGGGCTAAAATTTGACAGCCCTCCTCTGTCTGACAATGTGTCATATTAGCGGGGAATTGTATGCGTATATTAAGATAATTTAGGCCTAAACTTTAATCTCTGTCTGCAATTTAAGTTTAACTTGGCAGCAGGCTCAATTTTATAGTAACGTAACAGGTCAATAGTTTTTACTTGTGTCACCAAAAAGATAGATTAACATTCATGCAGTTTATATATCACTTTCCTTTTGCTTGGGGACACCCAGCAAAATATCTCTTCCATGAATGGCACTGTTCTCTTGCTGCTCAATGATATTTCATTTTATCTTAACTGCAAAAATCAATGTGACAGTAACTACTATAAATATCTAAACATTTGCTAGGAAATAGGGTTGTTTATGCAGGAAAAGTTATATTAATGTGTTTTACTGAGTGTTTAAAAGCAATCAATCTATACTTATAAATAGTGTATATTCTCACTGAAATTGCAATAACCTATACAAATAGGTTATTATGATTCATTAAGTGATATTTGTATATATGTTCAGCTGTGCACTGTATTGTGCTTTCATCCATTGGCTGCCATATAGTGTAAATATGCAGCAGTGGATCTTAAGCCACAGAGAGAAAAACTGGGTTTTATAAAGCCTCATATGGAGATAACAGTGAGGCTCCAGTACCAATCTACATCACATATCTAACAGTCCTATCTGCAGATCACTTTACAGTGCTGGTTTCAAATTGTTTTCTGTCACGTTGACACTATTCCCATAATCTACTCTCCTCTCCTCTGTGCTTCCCTAATTAGCAATGGTGACTTCCTTGTTAGCCTGGCAGCGCTTGTGAAAATGTCAACATTCCGCTCAAAAAAATCCCCCAATTAGATCTGAAAAAAAAAACCTTAGTATCAGTTCTGTTGCTCTGCAACAGCCACAGGGGGACATGCAGTATGGAAAGTAACCCTTTAACTGCTACATCACATTACACTGCCTACAGATATCCGTGTTTGGACGGTATCACACACTGAAATGTAATGTTTATATATTAATCTTTACTAAACCACCAAAATATCTGCAGTGTTGTGCAGAATGGAGACAACGAGAAATAATACATTGATTACAGTAAGGGAACCTTAAGTGAGATGTAGGATGATATGTTGATATGTATTGTGTCAGTCAACGTATAGATTGACTGGTTAGTTAAAATAATTATCTTAGAGATCTAGTCCATGTTTATTTAAATGATCTAGATTTTGTGCAGCTTAAGTAGTGGCCCTATGTTTAAACTCTTCTCTAGCATTGATTTAATAATCTCTAATGCTACATGGTCTTTAATCCATCCACTGTGATTAAGGTGAAATATGCCGCTTTTCGCATAATGAATGATTTTGTTGATGTTATCGCTATACTTACACAATTAATCCTGGATTTAAAGTATCTGATAGCATATTATAATCACACCATGGTAGAGATGCAGGTTGAGCAGTGGCATTAATGTAGTCCTTAACAGGATGTTTATTATTGCAAATGAAGATGGTTTTACTGCCCTCTTGTGGCCAAAGCATAAAAAGCATATACAATGTTTTTGTTTTGAATTTCAACGTTTGCAAACTGCACCTGTTTGATATCTCGTATCACGCCTCTCATCTGGTTACTCTCTAGTATCTATTACTTTTATTTATTTTTTTTGTACTCTTTGATTCTGGTGGCCTGTTATCTGAGTCTGCCATAGATGGCTGCACACTTTTTTCCCCAGACCAGGAATTGTAATATGTAAACCAAGTGCTGCATTCATTTTTTTTTCTTGCAGACACGAATGAATAGGCAGATGCTCAGCACAGGGAACCACAACTCTGGATTGGAGGATACTGATGCAGGGGACAATGCCAGCAAGTGAGTAACACTGTATGACCAAAAGAGATCAAGTATCTGCTCACATCACTTTCAGTTAGACATATACTTACTGTGCTGGCACCCACACTCATAATAGTAACAATAATAAATATGTGGTCTATAGGCCTTGTCATCAATTTATACAATTGACCTTTATTCTCTTTTTTCCCTTGTAACTCCAGTTACATATACAGCCTCACCACAAATGGCAGTAACTGTCTTGTCCAGAAGTGCTGTACAGTTCATGTCTCACTGTGCTCCATGTGTCTCTCATTGTGTGTATCCTACACAGGTTATCCTCAGAGGAAAGTGAAGAAGCATCTGGATATTTATATGACAGTGATGCTTCATATGATGATGTGAGTCTCTCCTCCCGTCCAGGGGGAGAGATGGATCTCCTGGGAGAGATCTTAGACTCGCTGAGTACTCACAGTTCTGATCCTGGTGGGGGCCGTCTCACAGCTGCTAAGAGTCTGGACTTTTTTCGTTCCATAGAGGATTTGGACTACAAAGTTATGGTATGTTTGTGACCTTGGGATAATTATTCTAACCTGCATGTGAGTATCTGTGTGTCCTCTGTAAAAGCCTGCAAGCTGACGTACTGATGTAACTCATATCCTTAATAGTACCCACACCCCAAGTACTTTGCCAGTAAGTGTCATTGTATGGCTAATATATGCATTTGGTCTGAACAAAATCTGACCTAGCCAGACAGACTTGAATATAACCCGGAGGATCTCTCCTATATATCTATCATATGTGGCCAAGTTGGAAATATGACCGACTATAAAGTATTATGTTGGGAACTAAAGAGTTACACAACTGCAGAGATATTCTGTGCCATTCTCTCTTATTGTCCTTGTTGCTTTGATGTTTTCCTCCGCATTCAATTTTTTGGACTGTGATGTCAGCAAGCCCAATCAGAATCAATGAGTGTGGGAGAGAAAATCTATACCAAAGGTAGGCAACTGTAACTTTCCACTGAAATGATTACTTCTTCCCAGCATGCCATGCCAGTGCTCAGAATATAGGTTTTTATGTGTATAGTATGTATTCTCACCGTGGTGATACTACAAACCTTATCAATTATTTGTCAATTTATTTGAATTTTGAAGGTATTTGACTGCCCTCAACACAAAAAAAGATGAAACAAATATTTCTATGCAACATAAAAATAATGTAAAAAATGAAAAAAAAAAAAAAAATACAATAATACGAAAAGACCATACAAAAGAAAAAAAATCTGAATGCAGTAAGCGAGTTGTACTGTTGTAATTAATGAATAAATATGAACTTTTAAACATTGAAAATAAAATAACTCTGCGAGGGGCGCATATAATATATATAAACATATATGCAGATGTGATTGTCATTTATCATTCTCTCAGGGATTTGGCAACAGTAATATTCTACAAATAAAACATTAAAGCAAATCTTCTCATAGCATAAATGTATTTTTAAACAATATCAAGATCGCGATTGATTATTCATACTTCTCTTAACCTCTATCAACATTGTGATACATCCTCCTCTCCTGTTCCCCCTGTGCTGGTCCCAACTTGTTGCTTGTAAGGAAGCCTCTTTACCACTGGGTCACTTTGTTACAGCCAAGTATGCTGTGTTGGACTCAGATTGTGGTACTTTGAGCTTTAACATAAGAGGCTCATTTTTAAATGGTATCAAAAGATATCTCTATGGGTATGATAACTTGCGATATAAATCCCAATAGATTTTGTTTACATATAAATGTTATGAGCACAGAGTAATTTTATTTTATTTTCTAAATATATTGTAACTCCCCTTTATTAATGTGTAGTGTTCAGCTTCTAAAAACATATAATTCACTGAAGTTTCAGAAGAGATAAAGTAAAACATGGTACCTGTAGGTTGAGATTAAGTATTATATCTCTTATTCCATTTTGGGAACTATACAGGCAAGTAATTTTGTTTGTGACAGAGTGACTAAAAACTGTTGTGTGTACAGGTTGTCCCTCTCAATTGAAATTAAGAACACAGAGCAAAGTAAAATTCTTCACATTTTATTTCAGAGATTGGCAGTGCATGTAGTAGGTTTGTACTGTCACCCATGTTTCATGATTAAATAAATGTTTTGTGGTTTGTGTCATTGTGTGATGTTGAATATACATTAAACACATTAAAAATACATTATATTTGCATGTACACAAATATAATCAAAATCATCCATGTTTGCATTCAGTAGTTTATAGAATTATGGTTGGGGTCACACATATATTTTAGAAGCGACGTAGACTGTTTTACATTAATTTTGATGGAAGTGGATTTCAGCAGATTTTTGTTATCTACTAAGAGAAAATGGTAAAAGTAGTAGTCGTGAGTATTGGGGGTTTTGGAAACCCACGAGTCTGCCAGTAGAGAGCATAGACTTTAGTGATTGGAGCTAACAGCAGATATCTTCTTTTAAATTACACATAAAGCACTGCTCCCAAAATGCAGGTGGGACCCTAGTCTACTACTGGTGTCACCCCAGTTTCACGGATTGATGGTATAATGTCCTGTCCGACAGGTGACATTTTCTGGACAGTTTGGCTCTAATTTACAGAAAACATAATTTTGTGCTTTCTTTGAGAATTAAACTCTGTCACTCGGAAACAGTGCATGTATCAATATTGTGGACTGAACCATACTGATATACTTGTCAAATGAACACTGCTTCCTAGTGATGTGATAGGCTGCCCTGTGATGACCATTATATCAGGATACAACATGGATGCACCCACTGTTTGTAGGTAACATGATCATTTTAAATATAATGTCCCTACATGACCTGAAGGTTGTGTCCGTGCCCTTCGCAGCTTATTTGCCACAATAGGACATGCATGGGCTTGAGTTGTCTGTAATGTAGCAGGGAGGTGAAGTGTAAACTATCAGGGTAATCATAAACTAAACAAAATTAAATTTTGATTTTTTTATTTTATTGGTCCCCCAATGCTCATCTTATTCATGAACCTGAAAATAGCCTGCCTTGTTGTCTGCGTGTATCATCATTTATGACAATAGTATTTTGTGTCACCCCCAGAAAAAGCCAAATACTCCCAGCGAGAACAACCTGAGCTCACTGTGTGTGGATCCCGGTAAAAACTGGAATTTCGGTCAGGATGACAGTGTCCTTTACAGGAAACATCTCTCGCCCTTATCGTGCAAGCAAAACAGGGAGGAGGCATCGTATAAAGACTTTGATCGACCCCGTTCAGAATTTCCCACAAATGTTCTCATTGACGCTCTAGCCCCTGGAGCGGCTGGTCGCCCCACATCTCTTTTCTGCCACAGAGAGGTGGGAACAGCATTAGCTGTGGGGATCTCCCCTCATGAGCTTCCGCAGAAGTGTCCAACTACGCAAGTGCCCTGGGAGAAGGAGGAGATGGAGTTTCAAGGTGTACAAAGCAAAGGGAATCCCCCTTGACCATGTACTCGCTTGTCTGTGCTGTCTGCTTGCTTCTAACTCCAGGCTTAGTCATTCCAAAAGTTGTCAGGAGGGAGATATTGGAAAAATCCCTCATTATAACAGGTCTAATGTCTACTGTATCACAAAGTGTCCTGGATCTCATGCATTTCACTCTAGCATACAGAACGGAATTACACTGTACTTTCTGCGTCATATCATTTCATGCCTTATCATTTACTCACTTTTCATATTTTTATGGCCAAAAGTTAGTTTTAATTTTTCTGTTTTCATTGAAACATATCTATTAAAGCTGAACTACCATATAGTAAAAGGTGGTAGTGCAGCTCTCCCCATCCGAAGCCTGGGGGATGCTACATGCAATAGTTTCCATGGGGCTTGGTCAGCTCTGTATCCCCAAACTGGCAAATTAATTCTGCTCACCACTTTGAAATGACGGAGGTAGCGGATGGCCAATCACAAGCAGCAATCTCTGGTTTAATCCCATTCGCCCCTGAACTCTCCGATGTTTAGCTTGATGGTAGTAGCTAGATGATAGTGCAGCCTTCAGATACAATTAACAGAATTTATCTCAATGGAGGCAGCAGGTGGTGAATGTGGAAATGACAATCGGTTGGATGCTCTTCCGATTTGCATATTGACTGGTTTTAGTAAAAGTTTGAGCGTTACAGAGCTCTCAGTGCAGTGTGAGCATTTGGTGTGCTTTAAAACTTACAATAACAAAATATTTGTTAATTGATTTAACTTGACAGTAAATGAGTTACTTTGAAAAGTGAAGCCTAACATAAGCCTTTAATGCCCAGCTGATAGTCACATCTTTTGCTCGAATGGTTCAAAGGCACTCCAACCTCAATGTGTTTTGGATCTGTCTAGATGTGTGAACTTTCTGTTATATGCCTAGGCAGCTAAAAACTGGGTAGACAGAATATGTCTGTTGTAGACATAATTTTTTTGTGTATTTTATTTCTTTAGATAAATCCTGTTGGAAGATAGAAAAATTGAGTTTCGAGTGCCTTTCTTATTTTTCGTGACATGCAAAAGAGGTGGACGATATGTCAGATTGTAGCTGTTGCTGGCCACCATGATTATCAGATGGGAGACAAGAGATTTAGTTATAAAGCGACAGCCACTAGCTGAGCAATGAGTGGTTTATCAATGATTGTACAACCCTGTTGTACCTCCTATGTGCACATGTGATATGTATTAGTACATATTTCCTCAGTATGGAATTTAATTTAATTTTTCTTTTGTTTTACTGAACATTTGATCACTGGCTGTTCATTATGTATGGGTGCATAGGTCCCCCTTACAGTTTTGGTGCAGGGCTTCTTAATATGTAACCGTAAGAAGACTGCATCCCAACTATTGTTCCACAAGAGAAAACTGCATCCAGCTTGGTTAAACCATGCAGCAACATACAAATATATTGCAGAATATTTGGTACAGTTGATGCTTGAAATGTCATATACTCAGGGGCAGGCTGGGCTGGGGGGCAGGAGGCATCTGCCCCCCGGGCCAGTCCCATAGTGGGCTACCTTGGGCTGGGCCACCTGCTTTTTTTTTTTCCTTTAAAATGTTCCTAATAGGCTTCTGAGTCAAGTCTTGCCCCCTTCTTCCCGGGCTAAAATTTGCCAGCCCTTCCCTGCATATACCAGAGTCATCACAGTAGCCTCTTCCTGGTAATGATGGGTATGGAATCTAAATATCCTTGTTTTTAATATCACCTTGAAAATATTTTATTGGTGAGATGTAAATGTTTTAAAAGGGACTACCTACATATTGCTACTTCTAGCCTATGTTTTGTAACCATTTAAATGCCAGGGTACTGTGATATAATGAAGAGTTATATATGCACAAGAGATAAAATTACACATGTATTTGTTTATCCAGAATTCCAGTCTGGAGTGTCTGCACATATGGTACGACATCAGTCAGCTAATCATAGTTCATGAGAGGAAGAAGAATCCTGGAAATAGAAGTGTTGAGCATTTATTTGTTATTTTTTTAATTTTGTTTTACAAATTTTCATGAGTGAAAAGGTGTGTTTCATCTATTGTTTAACTTGAACTAAATAGTGTTTTACCTTTTTTATGCTAAAAAGGGCTTTCTCTAAAACACAGGGTGATCAGTACATCTTCCTGGAACATAGGAACTGCTATTGCTGAATCGTAATTAACACTGTAAGGGGGGTATTCAATTGTTCCTCCGGCCGCCGGAAAAACGAGCGCGTTAAAACTATTACCGTTTATACGATAATATTGCGCGCAAAAACCGTTAATACGGTAGTTTACTCGCTGAATTTCATCGAGATGAAATTCAGCGAGTAATTACGTATAAACGGTAATAGTTTTAGAGCGCTAGTTTTTCCGGCGGCCGGAGGAACAATTGAATACGCCCCTAAGAATTCTATTAACTTATCTTCGTATTAGGGAAAGACAAATCGGGGGGAATTCAATTAGCAGCGAAGTGTCTTGTGGGCATTCCGGAGATACTTTGTGGAGATTTTTACCGTAGTAACGGTAAAAACGCGCAGCTGCGATGTTCCTCAGAACATCGCAGCTAATTTAATTTTCCCATAGTCAAATATCAAGGCTGTCTTAAGTTCTTACATAAAAAGATACATATACTATATTTACATGGTCGTGGAGGGAGTACTGTTAAGAAAAAATTTAAGTCATATATTAGAGTCTAGAGGATGTCAGGGAAGGTGGGCCCTCAAGGCCACTGTATACTTAAATATACACATACAGGTTTAGCACAAGTTGTTTTACTAAACCACTCTTAATCCTGTTTTGAAAAACACACTTGTCTGCTAATATCTGTTTGCTATCACTGTTGAATGAAAAGGAGAAATATTACAGAGACTTGAGCCAAACATGTTTTGTTCCCTTGTGTACAGAGCTGAAAATATATCTTAAATTTGTTAAAAAAAACAAAAAAAAACAAATACAAAAAAAATTAGATTTTTGCTTTGTGACTTAAGTTATTAGTACAGGATGAGTGAAGAAATTGATTTTAGGTGTGCTAAAGAAACAAAAATGGAAGACATCCTGCCTGGCCTAGTGCATTATACTTGTGATGAGCGTTCTTGTAGCCAGAAGAATTGTAGGTTTGGTCTCCTGGTGGCGGCTAGTCAACATCATTATTGGTTGAATTGTACAATATGTTCCTATAAGTGGTGAGAATGACTTACAGTATTTATCAACTCTATCTTCAGAAAAACAGAATGTGTCTAATGAAATCATTGCACTACTTACAGCACTTGTCAATAAAGTAATTTACTTATTGTGGTACGATACAAACACGTGCACAGTGAATGGAGCACAGCTTGCATGGGACTATATATGTTTGTGAGCCTGGGGCAAATGGCTGTTGACAAATATAATTATTCATGAATGTAACGGGAGCCACGCTTTTTTGATTCTTAAAGTTCACATTTTAAGTGACGGGTAGTCAAAATCTTAGGCCTATTTTAATTTTAGAACTATTGTAATTCTTTTTAAGAAAATGTTGAATCTAGAATCCTTAGCATTATCTCCTCTATCTTTATGCCATGGTGTTGATTTTGTATCTCCAACAACAGACAAGGTTTTATCACAGTACACCTGTATATGGTACACAGGGTAATGTAATACGTGATTTTTACATACTTGCGGACATTAATGACTGATTATTTAGCACTGTAATGTTCCCTACAGACTACCCTTATTTTCTTAATGTCTTCCTTACAGCTTTTTGACTTCATTCACCAGATATAAAACTAAAGAAAGGTTTTTGTTAGTGAACGTATTTGGAAAAGAAAAGCAACAATGGAAAATCAGTGTTCCTTTCCCTTTATAATACAATTTGGCCCATTAATCAGAATGTGACAGCATACGAAATGTAACTAAAATGCCCTCCAAAAGATTCCTTGAGATACAGTGAAACTGAAACACTAGTTTACATATAAGAAATTGAGTGTGAGTTGTCAGGAATTGTTCCACATTTGTTACTTGAATCTGTTCCCAAAACTGTAAATTTTCTTGAATCTACAATAATCATTGAGTTATCCTTAGATATAGAAGTCAAACAATGTTAGAATTACAGTGCCATTTATTGTTCTACCTTTGTTAGAGTACTAGTAAGCCTTATGTGAAAGTTGCATTAAGTGAAATAGGTAATAGTAGCACCAATATATACTCTCAAATCAAACTCTGGGAAGCTCACCTACAAACCATGTAAAAAAATTATAGGGCAATAATATAGGCAGCAAACACCTTGTAATGTGAAAAGTAATATAACAGGCTTAATTACTATAGGAGCATATAAGCAAACATAAACTGGATGATCCACATTAATGTCTGCGCTGTCAGCATAGATATTGGGATTCCTGCTTAAAGGTCCAGAGATCAATAGAATTAGGATAAATTACTGCAACTTCCTGACTCTTCCTATCACTTCTGCAGCTGTGTGTTGTCCAGGAGGACCTTGCAGCTACAGTTGTTTTAAACACCGTTTGGCTTCCTATTGTAAATTCAAAGGAGACTGCTGCACTTTACACAGCAGGTAGATTGTGGGTGAAGGTGCTAGGGAGTAGTGGCTCAGATACATGAGCTTATACATATAGGGTGAATTGTGCAGTGAATTAACATATTCAATTTTAATGCATTCAAATGCAATTTAATATATCATCTGTGTAAGTTGATTTGTTGCCTTTGTTTTATTAAAGTAAGTCACATTGTTTATTCACTGGACGTGTGTGTTCATTTTGCTAGCTGTGTTCGTTCAATCACTGGTCATTTCTCCACTCAGTGGCAGGCTGGCTCGGTCAGACGGCTTTTAGGGCCGGGGGGTAGGCCGGCCGGCCGCCCCCTGGATGCAAAAAACAGTTTCAACCTCCCCGCGGCCGCATCTGATGTCATCAGATGCGACCGCGTCAGCGCACAGGCGGCCGCATCCCCTTTTATATGATGCGGCCGCCTCTGTGCCCCCCGGCCATCCCTCTCCCAGCCCGCGCCTGTCTCCACTTCTGTTTTTTTGTTGTACAATTCTAACTATTAATTAAAAGTATACATAGTAATGATGCACTGGTCTCAACATTGTTTTATGTAGTATCTTCTACATACATCATTCTTTTAAAATAAAGAATTCACTGGACTAAATTCATTTATTCACTGGACAATTCACCCTATATACTGAAGGAAGTTAACAGAACACATTGTTTCCATCTTCCTATGCACATCTGGCTTCCTGTCAATAATCTGCTAAAGACACTGCAGATATCTAAAATGGCTGATTGTGAGGGACAAATTCTTGCAGTAATGTACATACAGTGTTAGATACCTTAACCATAGTTGCCTATTTTTTTGGCCTCCCTTCCAGTAGATCCTGGAGTGGAGGTCCAAGGAACAAGTGCCGGATCATAACAGCACAAATTCTGTCACTGTGGCCCCTCTCCCAGCTGTGCAGCTACGTGGTTTACATCACCATGCTGTGGGAGCAGTGACATAATAATGCAGTTTGCATCAAATGATGTAATCAAGGCACTCGCACGCTTCAGGAGAAGTGAAGTGGGATCCTTGAAGGTTATAGTCTCCTGGACATTCTGGGAGACTTGGCAAGTATGATCTCCACTGCTATCAAAATATGTAAATGTTTACTTGTATCTTTGTGAATCATCGAATGTTGCAAGAAATCTGTCGGAATTGGATCAAGTTGTGCTTTAGCGTTAGTGGCCATGAAGCACTATATTTGGGGGTGAGAGAATATTGATTTTGCTGTTTTTTAATCTGTTATCTCTGCAGCTGGAAGTTTGCAAGCTTGCATTGTAGGAATAACACAATGGTGATTCTGCACTGTATTATGGTTATGTTTGGCCAATGTGCCTGGAGATATTTTATTTACGTTATTGCCTGATAATTTCAAGTATTAATTCTATAGTTTATTTAAATTGGTTTGTGGTAATGTAAGTGGTTAAATATGTTGTGTAAAACATAACTTAAATAAGACCAATTGCAAAATGTATGTGTACCATCAGCCTGCACTTACTGGTGGCAGCCATTTTATAGGTGATTCAACATTCATGATAATACAGCTTAATTTGCTAGGTATTGATTCTCCTGTTCATTATTTCGCTGCTATCTGGGTAAATGAAGATCTGCTAGTCATGGGTCAAGCGTCTTCATGCATTTGTAAAAAGAGTGACACTGGCAGAGACTTGAAAAATGTACTGGAGGAGCAGACCTCACTGTACCTAGTGGACGCAGCCATTTTGTAGTGAACAACAATTCACAAGAATGCAACTTAACACTTTACTAGGAGCCAGTGACATTGAGACACTATATGCCCTAATGATGTCATTGGCTTCAAGTGAATTAATAGGCTGCAGTGCATGCTGATGTATGTTGATTCAGCTTACAAAATAGCTGTCTCCACTGTGTGTGGAGGGCAGGTAAGGTTTAGGCAGGGGGAACATTGTTTTAATCATATTTAATATCTGTCATAATGCTGCTCCATTCAGTCCCACAGTTTTTGCATTTATAATTGAAGCGGTTTGACCTGTAGGAGGCTTTCCCTCTCCATAGAAAGTAACATAAATTAGAGAAGAACCATAACAACTAACTTATAATCAGAACTTAACTTTTTTCTTCTTAATAAAATTACCACATTATTAATAATCCACAAATTCATATATTTTGATGAAGTTGTAATGGTGAATTATGAAAATACAATTCTTTTTTAATACAATATTTTATTTTGTAAGTCTCCTCTTGCTGCATGAAACCATGGCATTTTACTTGTCTTTGAAAGTACTTATTTAAAAAGTAATGGAGGGTAGTCAAAAAGAGCAAATTTTTTTCTGGCGAGAGCAAACCTGTTACTGAGCTCAGGCAAGAGTCGTTCAAGATCATATGGGAACGGCAAGGCTTGTGAATTGTAGCACCTACCTATAGGCGCAGTTGCGCATATTTGTATGGCTTAGTGGCATATACACACACTCACACGGTGGTAATTGAAAAACCGTACCCAACCCATACTCACACCAAGATTGTGCACACCTGAAGACTTCACCGCATAGCACAGCCTACTACAACATTTCACCTACTCCCATCATTACTTTTTTTTTCTATCTCCCAAGATGCTACTTGTTTCCCTTATTCACATTTCAACTAACTCGCTAATGTCATGCACATTGTGCCTCACTATTGGCTGCATAGAGCAAAGGAATGGAATCCTTTTTTTCTTTTCCAACTAATTTCGGGCAACAACTGAAGTGGTACAAATTTCAGGTCATCTTGTGTTGGCAAAATAGCATGTGGTATCCCACAAACGTAGTAATTATTTAGAGATATATATATATATATATATATATATATATAGATATATATATATATATATATATATATATATATATATATATATATATATCGAGATATATATATATATATATATATATGCAAAAATAAATCCTGTTTTTGCTGATCCTGCACTACCTTAGCCGCATTTTGCACCTAACCTGCGGCCACAAGGAAAGCTTATTTTCGCGCCCTATTCCACCCTTCAGGTGTGAGCTTTGCTCGTGCTGAAACAGCAGTTACACGTGCTCAGAGCCACAGATATAGCTTCATGACATCAATGCCATTTGCGGGTCCTTTGCATGACGACTTTCTAAGTGAGCCCCACTGTTATCTCAGGCTTATATGGATCTATTAATATAAAGGAGCTCTGTTGATCTTTAACATATTAGCTTAATGTATGGAAAAAGGTGGAAAGCAAAATTAAGGTACTCTTATATCAATTTATTTAAACAAATGTCTGCAAAGGTCGCTGAGACAGCAAGACTCCAGACAAGGATTCTGGGTAAGACTGGAAAAAGAACTATAGTCTGCAAAAATAATTGGGGATTTAAGGACATTTGTAAGACAACCCTGTTTTAATATAAGTAGTGCAATGTCAAATTCCTGTTCACTGCGCCATAGTAAGTTCCTGCCTGCTTTATGCTAGGAGGTAAAGGGATTCAGAATGTTTTTGTCTATGTAAAAGTCACTTTAACTGCACATAACCTGGAATGTTAATGTGTTTATAAAAACTGCACTGTAATAGAGAAATAATAATACTGTAATTCCTCAGATGTTATGAAAAGTGCCCACATTGTGTTATTTAAATAAAATATATCTCTAAACTCCTTGGGGTGTTTATTCCAATGCATACAAGTGTTTATGTAAGTTTTGAACTGAGATTCCCAGAGCCCATGTCACTTATGTGATAACACTTATTATGCACACTTTTTTTTTTTTATCACAGGTGGGATAAAATACTGTAATAATATGTCCACATTTTTTTAAATATTACAATTCTACGCATGCTGTATTTTATAGAAGTGTATTATGGTTTGTATTAAGTGGTTTTATTTTGTAGTTTGGTTTTATTTATCACAATTAAAGACCTAAACTGGTGTTAGATAAACATTTGAACAATATACCAAGCATTTTTTTCTCTTTTACAGCATGTGACTAATTAAACACATAAGTTTACATGAGGATGTTCTCATGTTGATTCTGCAGTTTGTGCAACTTTTTGTTTGTTTTTTAACTAGCATGCTAAATATTCTATACATGTATTTGCAATACATTATCCATATAATATAATGAAGATATATTCAGTAATGTATTTTAATTCAGTTTGTTTGTGATCAGCACAAACAAGAATAAGTTAGATGTATGAGCTTCACTTCACAAAGAGGGGCATTGCTCACAAAAATCTTCTAGAATCAAATGTACCATGAGCCTCATATCAGTACTCTGTAATATGAGGCTTCTGGGCCAATCCTGCTCTATCCACTATAAAACAATTTCCTCTAGCTTCCATTTCCCTCCTTGCATCAGGACACTATCCATCAGTGTGGTTCAGGGAGTACAGAAGTATAGGGGCCAAACAGATTCATTAGGGGAGAAGGCCCTTCAAAGTGAAGTATGGGACATGGCGGGCAGCCTTTCTGCTCCTGAGATGGGGGGCTCTGCACTGAATTAGGAGATGGAGCACACCCTTGTAGGCAACATGGCTGCCTCCACTTCTAACATCAAATCTGCCACCATTTTTCCAGTCGCAGACCCCTCCATGTGTGCATCTTCCAAAGAGAGGCTTCCTGCAGCGTCACTAACATCACGTAACTTATTGTAATGTTCGTTTCAATCAACACCAATAAAGATTGTCTGATGCGATTAATGTGGTTACAACTCACAAGAGTTTTAATAGCAAAGTATATCTGATACATTATGCAGACACCCTGGATCCGGGAACAGTCATCAATCCTGAAGTCTTTGTTGATAAAGGGAGACTGTTGCGGGGTCAGAGCCTGTTTATATGCAGTTTGGATTGAAAAAAACAGTAATGATGTCACAGTGTATACAAAGATAATATCAAGATATTTCTTCATTGGTCCAGGGGTCAAGTCAGTCCAGTACAATGCAGGTCATAGGTAATTTTCAAATGATGCCTTTCCAAAGGTGGGGGCAACTCACCACAACAGCTGCATGGGTGTCTTCCCGACGAAAAACTGGTTGAAACCAACTCATTAACAGAGTACTTTTGAGAATTAATCTTATACTAATCATAACTAGCAACCGCTATGTGTGATCACTGCTCCGATGATACCGGATTCCTGCTGATAAAATGTGGATTAATATAAGACCAAACACCATATATTTCTTAGGACCTGAACCTAGCACAGTGGCTTAGTGGTTATGCCTCACAGCACTGGGGTCATGAGTTCAATTCCCGACCATGGCTTTATCTGTGTGGAGTTTATATGTTCTCCCCGTGTTTGTGTGGGTTTCCTCCGGGTGCTCCGGTTTCTTCCCACACTCCAAAAACATGCTAGTAGGTTAATTGGCTGCTATCAAAATTGACCCTAGTCTCTCTCTGTTTGTCTGTGTATGTTAGGGAATTTAGACTGTAAGCTCCAATGAGGCAGGAACTGATGTGAATGAGTTCTCTGTACAGCGCTGCGGAATCAGTGGCACTATATAAATAGATGATGATAATGATAAACACCTTTAATGTAGGTTTATCTTTGTGTAAATAATCTCTAATTCTTAATAAAAGAATGTGAGTTGGAACTTTATTAAATGTGAACTATTTACAAATGTAGAAGTGCGTGTAAGTGTCTGTTGTATTTGTACTGGACCTCACAATGGCTAGTGACATACCTGCTAACCATGTCACATGTAGCTCACATAATCACAAAAGAGACCAGATCGCTGCCTACCACAAAAGCGGGACTCTTCTGAAATATTCTGTGCTGCTGTCAACATTTTGATGATCTAATTGGCTACAAGTTGGTCTATCCTCGCCCACTTAAAAACATTACAAATTGAAGAACCGAAGATGAAGAAGGATAACAAACATGTTTGGACCCTAGTAAAATGCACTTTAGTAAGCCTTCAATGAATCTTATATGAGCTGTTGAGGAAGCAGCATGTCATAGCATCTTTTATTTTTCCCTGATGTGTGAGATGTACAGTTTAGTATTTTTATACCCATTTATTGTATCTGGTCTCCGCTCCATCTCATATGCCATTTATAGGGCTTTCTCTGGGGCATGTGTTTTACAGTAAGCCATAGCTATTTATAATTTCATCTTTCCACTTGCCAAAAGCTGCACCTAATCCCACATCATTTCTTTTCATTATGCATGTCACTGCTTGTGTTTTCTTGGATAATCAATGTTTCTGTTTACCGCCAATAGCCTTGGATTCTGAGCTCATTAAATCATGATTTCATTTTCCAGACCTAGGTGACAAATATTAGAAGCCCCGCTTCCTGTTTTCTCAGCAGATCAAGTTATTAATAAGTAATAAAAAATATGAAATGTTTGTACACTTCCAGTGAAATATGAAGATATTAATGAACAAACTAAAAAATGCAGTTATTCATAATTGATATAGAAATATGATGTTATGTTTAGAAACGTGTAAGGGTATTTGTGCATATTAAGAAACCGTGATCCTACAGTCATTAATGATGCAGTTTCCTAGACTTTTTAAACAGATGTGGTTCTGAATGCAATGTCCCCTTAATCAGAGTGATGACGAGGCATTAAACAGGCAAGATTATTTACTGGCAAGAAGGGAATCAGAGGCTAATTTGATGTGGCAGGTCTTGGCAAATATGAACTGAAGCCACGCTGGAAGTTGTAAAGTCCGTTCTACAGAAAGCCTTTTTATACTTGGGAAGATCTGGTGGCGATTTCACGTCAGTCAGAGAAGGGGAAGAAATTGCAATAGCAAAATTTTAAATCCCAGAGGCTGATCAGAATAAATAACAAATAAATAGAGTATTACAGGTCTCTGTGCATACACACAATGAACTGTTTTGCAATTTTTAGGAGGCCCTTATGTGATGATTAAAATAGAATTATATCATCCATTTATGAAAAATTAGAGGACACACTCATATTTAAAGTCTGTGTTTTCTATGTGGAGCTTATAGTGATATTTGATGCCAAAAACGGTGCTCCATGTTAAAATGAAGTGTACACAAACAAGCCAGGTACGAGGAAAGTGAGCTGTGGACCTTAATCCGTGCAGAGCAGTATTACCAAATTTACACTCAAGTGGATTTGTGAATCTCTGAAAATAACGTCTTGTTCCCATTTGCTAGAAAGATGATATTTTTGTTCATTGAATCAACTTTCATCGTCATTGCTTTTCTTTCTCTTGACAATACCAAATAACATCCAAGTGGCTTACAATATGCAGTATTCTAAAGAGTACATGGTAAATTTATTTATACTGCCTGGGCGCTTCTTTTGTTCTAACAATATAATACAGCTTTAAGTCCATATATATGTTAGATATTGATCTGACTACTATTGTGACATTCAGCTAAATGCTTTGTAACTTCAACTCAATATTAATTCTAATATTTTTATGGGTACAATACCTTTCTATACACTTTCATAGCTTTTTAATAGTTTAACCAACACAGCTGAAGTTACATAAACATGTAAGGCCATATACTACTTACAAAGTGTAAATATAAATAGGTGAATATTTCTGCGCTGTTGTATCACTATGATAGATGGGCCAATCAATAAACAGTGAAGATAAATAAATTAATAAAAATACTTAATTTGGAAAAGATTGATGCACGTAGAATCTTCTTATGTTCTCCGCCATATATCATGTGGAAAGAGAAAAAATATATAATAGTGCAATACTATTATACTATTACCGATGAACCATTGAGTGACTTTAAGACTAGAGGGTTGAGGCCAATCAAGGATAGTTTTTGCTTTCTTCGGATCCATTTGCAACCTTGTACCTGAAATTAAATAGCCAAGAAAGGGTAGTTGTGATGGGAATTTTTCCAATTGACAATACAGATGTTTTTTTCTAAGATGAAAAAGGACAGTTTTGACATGTTCCCGCTGTGAGGTGAGATCTTGAGAAAAGATCAGAATGTCATCAAGGTAGACAACCACGGAGGAATATAGCAGGTCTATGAAAATTTTGTTTGTAAATTCCTGAAAGACAGCCAGAGCGTTGCAAAGTCCAAAGGGCCTGACCAAGTACTTGTAGTGCTCATCCCTGGTATTGAAGGCCATCTTCCATTCATCGCCTTGACGGATTCAGACCAAATTATAAGCTTCCCTGTGATGAAGATTCGTGAAAATTTGAGCCCCACGAATGCGATCAAAGAGCTCCGAATTGAGAGGAAGAGGATAATGGTTTTTGATGGTAATAGCGTTCAATTTGCAGTAATCAATACATTGTCTAAGAGACCCAGCTTTCTTCGTAACAAAAAAGAATCCTACACCGGCAGGAGAAGTAGATTTTTGGATAAACCCACGTTCGAGATTTTCGGCAATGTAGGCCACCCTAGCTCGAGTCTCAAGTAAGGATAACGGAGATATTATTCCACTAGGTATCCTTTTGCCGGGTATGAGGTGAATGGGACAGTCCCAAGGGCGATGAGGCAGTAGAGATTCCGCTGCAACCTTGCTGAAAACATCAGAAATTTCTACCTATCTAGGCTATCTGCATCGGTTCCTCAGATGTGGATACGGGGACTGAAACTGGGGAGCTAAACGAGGAAAGAATCAGCGAGAGCGGTCTTGAGTGACAAGCTGCGTGAGAGAGGAGGATGCTGGGGCCTGCCGCCTGGCACCGCGAGGCTTGGTAAGTTTTTGTTCTGTTTGGGTTTCTCTCTGGCTGAGCCGCGGCACACAATTTGGGAACCACTGACGTAGAGGGATTGCTATCATCATGACTGGTGCCAGCAGCTGCTTGGTACTGCTGGTCTTCTGTGTACTCCTGTGAATCCATTTTGATAACACCGTACAATGTGACTGCAGATTAAGAACAACACTGCCAGCCCTATTATTTGTATTTCAGCAAGGACAATTAGCAATGGAGCAATGGAGCTCTCTCCTCTTTGTATGTTACCTACATAACACAGTACAATGTGACTGCAGATTTAGAAGACCAAGCCTGCCAGCCCTATTATTTGTATTTCAGCAATGACAATAAGAAATGTAGCAATGGAGCTCTCCTGAATGTCGCTGGAGATTTTGAAGAACACTGCTACCCCTCCTCTTTCTTTTCTACCTATGATGCTGCCCAACTGCACTAGGGACTGCCAAGAACCGTGCTACCCCTTCTGTGTCCCTCAGTGAAATGTCGCTGGATTGCCGTGAAGGGCGGTACTTCTAGAGTCCAAAACTCCGAGATCGGACAACGTAATGACGTTTTGCCTTGTTTTCAATTCAGAGGGCGCGCAAAAGTACCAAGCCGGCTCGGCTCGGTACTCCAATCTGCTAAGTTCGGGCACATTTGGTTCTCGGGGAACTGAGCCTGAGCATCTCTAATTTAAAGGATATGATGTCTGTCAGGACCAGGGCCTGATTAAGGGTTCAGGCTGCCTTAGGCTATCGCGCTTGTAGCGCCCATTCGCCTTCCACGCTAGGCTAATATGCAGTAGGTAAAAATGTATTTTTCCTGCATTTTCGAAACTTCGCTCCACTTGGCTTTTTAAAAGGATTGCAGCAATCTTTGTCATGCATTTCATTTTCATTAAAATCTAAACTGAATAGCAGAAAGGAGGCATGTACGAGCGCTACTGAGGGTGAAGGTGGCTGACACACCTGCGTCTGTCGCCATCCTTACTACTCGCTTATCCTCAAGTGACCGCCCAAGGCTGACTCATTATCTTCAACCTTTACCATGTAATATGTCAAGATTAAAACCTTACAATTTTCCTCCTTCATGTTTTCTATTTACTGGAGAACACCCCCCACAAAAAAACCAACAACAATTCCTTGCGCCCTAGACTTCTGCCTAGTCAGCCTGTTGGATAATCAGGCCCTGGTCAGATGACTATATAATCACCACATGAATGTTCCAATTATCTTGAGTATTTATACATTTGTTTTGTTGGTGTTACCCTGAGTGCCTTTATAAAGCACAGCTCTGAATAAAACAGCTGTAGTCTTTAATAACACCTGATCATGTATAAAGGTTATTGTATTTTTTTAATCCTGTCTTGTGGTTTTTTTGGAACCTTTATGTAGTTGTTTTATTTTAATCAGGCCATAAAGCTACCAATGAAGGTTGGAGTATTTTAGCCAGATCAGCGATACATGATTTTTTTTTTTCACAGATATAATTCAAATGTAGTGCTGTCATAGTAACATAGCCCAAATGCACTTACCCAGCTCTCGTGTAGGACGCCTCCTTCAACCAGTAGAAATTTAGACCTGCTAGAGCACTGTATGGCAGCATATCATGGGCAGCAAGATAGGTTGTATTCTATATATTAGTTATCACAGATTAAACCTCATTTTGGTGCATTTCAAATTTAAGAAAAAGATATCGCACAGCAGTCAACACTATTTACTAATTAGAAGCACTGTGGTAACACAGGTTGTCTGCTACCAAGATTACCATAAAAGGTCAAAAGACAAGCTGAGAGCAATAGAATAATTCGTAATGCAGGCTGAGGTCAGAGCTGGCAGAGTTCAGGGAAAAATCTGGTTAACATGCCACGGTACAGGGAGAGGTTAGTAGCAGAAACAGACAATGGTCAGGGACAGCATAATCCATGGTACAATTCTGGTCACAACAAGAAGTCAAATCAAGTCAGAATTTCAACTAGCTCTAGCAGAAACTTATCAGATACTCAAGGAGTTTTATTTAGAGAGGGACCAATGGAAAGGGCCCAGCCTGATTAGCTGCACTGAGTGCAGCAGGGTCTGATAATCAAGATCAGCTAGGCAGCTGCTGTAATACTAATTCAGTGATGCATTAACATATATTGGAATCAATTTTTAATTATTCATATATGCATAATAGTAATGTCATCAATTCAGTATTTATTAGAACTAGTACAAGGAATATGATGTCATCTGTTGTACAATGTGTAAGTTTCCTTGGAATCCTGTGCTACTGGGGCCATTATATGTTCAAGGAACACATTTTCATCTTTTAATATGCAAGTCAATTAAACATGGGTGCATATTATGTGATACATGACTTAAGAATTTATTTTCATTTTTCGATCACAGTCTTCTGCAAAGGATTTTTTGTTACCATTGATGGTATAAATGGATGTGTACACTAATATTCTCCCTCATATTGCAAAATAAGTATAAAACGAACCTCAAGAGTTGCTGGGTTGCATCATAATAGCATTTGTGTATTTGTTTTTTAAAATATAGTAAAATACTATCCTTAAAATAAACTCTTTAAAGCATAGTAATACTGATTAAAAACCTACTGTTTGCCTCGGTATTGTAACTTATTGTAGCATTAGGTAATAATTCATACATGAATTTCTTCAATATTCTACCAGGTAGTTATTGATAAGACCTAGACACACAATTGTGACTCCAGTGATTTTTTTCATGTCAGTACTGAAAGAGTTAGCTCTGGTTTGTAACTTTACAGCTTCAGTGCCCATCCCATGAGCAGCTCACTAATGAATTTGGCATTTTCCACTAATTAGCAGTTTGCATTTTTGCCATTTGTCTTTCATGTGGTCTCTGGCCGTATGCTTTTCATGTCTCGTACTAAAATGTCAGTGCTTCTATAATTGCGCTCTCTCCGTTTGTCATAGAAATCCCTTATCTTTGCCCCCTGAATGCTGAACAAGTTAAGGGCAAGGGACCGAACCAAGACTGAATTTCTATGCTGTCTATTGTGTAGTTTATTAATGACACTCGTATTTCACACACTAAGCTTTATGAATTGTTTACAGTAATTTTAATTCTTCTGGCTATATGCATAAATCATAGGAGAAAAGTGAATTGATTTACACTTACAAATATATGGACCTGTACAAGAGTCCTGCAAGTCCATATGTTTATATATATATATATATATATATATATATACATATATATATATATATATATATGCTACAGTACGTTGCTATTTGTGACATTTCGTATGCTGTTTATTGCGGGCCTGTGTACAGGGAGCAGGTGGGGAAGAAAAGACAGATTTTGCAATGCTGAATGGTATTTGTATTACTGTTTTCACTTAGCTGTGTTTATTGTTGGACATAACTAGAGAGTGTGCATCAAATACATAAGTTCTGTGCATTTGTTATTTTACACTCCACAGAGGCACTCACTCTTTGCCAGCTTTCTTTCTAGGCTCACTGTAGTACCTCAGTGACCAGCCAATGTTGATTAAGTTGTTGCTTCCTCGTTCTGCATGGCATGCACAGCCAGGTCCAATGGTTCACTGAGGCAACCAGGATCCAGATCAGGGGCTGCCAGCAGGGTTTAATTATTTAATAGGCTGACTAGGACGCAAAGATTTTAAAATATAAGAGAATACTTGTTCTCCTGTAAAAATAAAACATATAAAAAAATGGTAATGATTTAATGTTGATGTATTCCCATGGTAAAGGCTGAAGACAGTGAGTCATCCTTTGGCGGGCACTTGAGGGTAAGCGAGTAGTAGAGACAAGGACCGGTGCAGGCGTGATAGCCACATTCACCCTCAGCCCGCACTGGTACATGTAGCACTGGTACATGCCTCCTTTCTGCTATACAGTTCTGATTTAAATGAAAACTAAATGTGTGACAAAGATTGCTGCGCCCTTTTTAAAAAGTCAAGTGAAACTGACTTTCAAAACACAGGAAGAGTTCATTTTTACCTACTGCATATTAGCTTGGCGTGGAAGGCGATGGGGGGCTCAGCAGCCTATTAGGAACATTTTAAAGGAAAGAAATGAAAAGTTCTGCACCCTTTTATGGGTAAGGGACCTGAACTGAACACTCTGTGCCACACACAAACTTTTCAGGAAGCGGATGAGTGGGTGGGAGAATTTGCCCCTCGGCTCTAAGGATATTGACACCTGGTTGGAGCTGATGAGGCCGAGCAACCAGGTAGCAGAAGGTAGCACAGGCAGGAGGTTTCAAGGGCCGGGGAGGGCAGTTGGCACGAAAGGAAGGTGCTATGATTTTAACGCAGGGTCTTGCCAGAGGGGGTCATCCTGTAGATTCAGGCACATCTGCACGTCATGTGGCGGATAACATCCAGCCGCCGACTGCGGAAGTGGGGGAAGGGGAAGAGGCGCTAATCCACCATGCCGAGTCAAGGGTCCATCGCCAATTGATTTGGCAGAGCTGGACAAGTGGCTCGCATGGTTCGATGAAAGAGACACTGCGGCCCTCCTTCGTGATGGCTTCCGCCTCGGTTTTAAACTCCCAGTTCAGGGCAACATTTTTACAGCAGCCCGGTCAATCTGAAATCGGCGCTCGCTCTCCCGGAAGTGTTGGATGAGAAAATAGGGAAGGAGGTTGGTTTGGGTCGCATGATTGGCCCGTTCTGACTTCCGCCCATTCCCAATCTGATTTTGTCCCCGGTAAGTGTAGTTCTCAAGAAGGCAGAGGGAAAGTTTAGGCTGATACAGCACTTGTCTTATCCTGCTGGACAATCCGTGAATGATGCAATAGACGCCACCCTTAGTTCGGTCAGTTATCAATCTTTTGAGTCTGCCCTAGCTTTGGTGCAAGAATGCGGTAGGGGTTCCCTTTTAGCTAAAATTGATATCGAATCGGCTTTCAAGTTGTTACCCCTTCACCCGGAATCGTATCAATACATGGGTTTTCGGCATCGTGGTGGATACTACATCGATCGCTGTCTTCCCATGGGTTGTTCGATCTCCTGTGCGCTATTCGAGAAGTTTAGTAGCTTCTTGCATTGGTGCATTCAGGCGGGAACGGGGTGTCGGTGGAGTGCACATTATCTTGACGACTTCTTGGTTATCGGGCCGCCTGATTCCACATGTTGTCGGGATATGCTGTTTTCCACTGAGGCTTTGTTTAGGGTGCTAGGCGTTCCCATTGCCGCAGACAAAACGGAGGGCCCAACTACGTGTCCCTCATTCCTTGGAATTTAGATCGACAATTCAGCAGGGATCTGCAGGCTCCAGGCTGACAAGGTGGCAAAGATGTATGGGGCCATTACAGAGGTGTTAGGTTCCAGCTCCAGCACAAGGTTCAGTCCTTCTTAGGGAGGTTTAATTTCACCTGCCGGGTGATTCCCATGGGGAGAGTTTTCTGTAGAAAATTACAGAGAGTTACCGCGGGTAGGAGTAGGCCGCATGCGGCTGTGCGGCTATCCAAAGAGCTCAGGAAGGATTTGCGGATCTGGCTCATTTTCCTCAGGGGGTTCAACAGCAAGCGTATTTGGCCATCACCACCCATAACGAATTTTAAGATCAACCTGTTTACGGATGCTTCTGGAGCATGCGGCTTCAGGGGCTTATCTGGACGGACATTGGTGCACTGATAGCTGGCCTGATGAGTGGCACAGGGCGGGGATCACCAAGAACTTGTTGGTCCTGGAGCTATTCCCGATTGTGGTGGCAATTGAACTGTGGGCACCCGCATTGCGGGGTAGGCACATAGTCTTTTGGTGCGACAATATGGGGGTGGTCCAGTCGATTAACAAACAGAGTGCCTCGGCTCATCATGCAATATCCCTGCTGCATCATCTAGTTTTGCGCTGTCTGCAGAATGATATTTCATTTAAGGGGGTGCAGAATAGCTTAGACGATGCATTGTCTCGCTTCCAATGGAGCAGGTTTCGCAGTTTGGCTCCCCAGGCAGACAGTGTTGGTACTCTGTGTCCCCCTTGTGTTTGGCAGATCATCAAGCCGGCATAAGAGGGCTCGCAGAGCAAGCGGTAGCTCCCTCCACCCTGCAAACATATCAGTCGGCATGGAGACGGTGGTCGCTTTTCAGCAGTCAGAATGATCAATCTGAGGCAGGTCAGCGTGACACTATGCTAGCCTTTATGTGGGATAGATACACCGATGGCAAGTCTAGAACCTCTATGGCATCTACCCTGGCCGGGATATCATTTATGGCTAGGCTGAATGGTTACCCGAATGTCACAAAAGGGTTTTTAATTAGCAAGGCCCTGAAAGGGTGGGCTAAAGTTCGTCCCTCTCATGCCGATGCTCGTTTACCGATCACCACCAACATTCTGGACGATTTGATAAGGAACGTGGTTCTGGTCACATTAGACGAATACGAAAGGCTCTTAGTTTAGCGTTTTCCATGGCATTTTTCAGGGCCTTTCGAATTTCGGAACTGGTAGCTAGGTCCAGGGGGCATCAGGAGTATGGTTTAAAAGCAGAGTATGTCAGTTTGTGCGAAGGGATCTTAGCCTGTAAAATAATTAGATCTAAGACTGATCAGAGCGGCAAGGGCTCATGGGTACAGTTAACCACTCTGCAAAATAGTCATATTTGCCCGGTTAAGCTAGCGTTACAGTTTGTAAGTAAAAGACCTCAGGCCAGCCTGTTTCTATGTCACTGTAATGGTATGCCTCTGACGAAATATCAGTTTTCGGCCATTTTGAAGCGGACCCTACAGTCCCTTAATTTAAACAGCACATTGTATGGGACACATTCCTTCAGGATTGGGGCGGCCACATCTGCTGCCATGGCTGGGTCCTCTACTGAGTCCATAAAAGCCCTGGGCCGATGGAAATCCAAGCCTTATAAGTCTTACGTTAGAATTGACAGCGTTGTTGATTGTTGTGATGTTTAATCAATTTTTCTGCCTTCACAGTTTTTCTTTTTCTATTTTTCATTCTTTCCTGGTTCTCCAACCCACCCCACTTCCCTTCCCAACCCCATCTTCTCCCTCCATTTGGTGGGCTACCCTGGGCTTTTCCGCTCGTCGCTTTAACGCAGGGGCGCGAAGGGATTTTCACCCGGGTTTCCCTGGGCGTAAGTCCTGATTAGCGGTGTGCAGCTGGGGTTTTTCCGGGTGTTGTTTACCTTCGCTTGGGTGGCCTGCTCCCCAGATGTGTCTCTCTTCCCTGATCCCTCCCTGTGGACCGGTTATTTTCAGAATTCTATCCTTCTCTGTGTCTTTTATGCTAAACCTGGCCTGTCTTCCAACTTAAGGTGGTATGGTTTTAACACTGGTTTTCTGCTTTCAGGTGATGGTGTGTCAACTAAGATGGTGTGGATCATTGGTCATTCCTTTGTTTTCTGGGCCGCTGGCCACCCCAGGGCTAATGTAATCTCAAATCACAGCGGCACTGTAGTAAGACGGTTGGGCAGACGGGCCTTAGGCTGGCCTGATCTTCTTCCATGGTTGGTGAGGCTCATTAAACAACAAGGCCCACCAAATGTCCTGGTAGTGCACGCGGGGGGCAACGACCTGGGAAAAGGAAAATCGTTAGAACTCATCATTGAGATTCGGGAGGACCTGCGTAGAATCCACGAGGTTTGGCCAGACATCATCATTGGTTGGTCGGCATTAATCCCCCGTCTGGCATGGAGAACAACCATCCCCTTAAAAAAGATGACGGTTATGGTTAGAAAGTTAAATAGCGCCATTCAGAAGGTGGTTCGGTCCTTGGGAGGTATAGTTATCGATCACCCGGGCATAGGTGTGGAGTCACCACATCTTTTCAGACAGGATGGTGTGCATCTAACGTAAGAAGGTATAGGGTTCTTCATAGATAGGATTTGCGGGCGAGTGTCGGCGCGTCTCGGTTAGTTGGTGGCGGTCTGCGGCGTCTGTGGGGCGCAGTGGGGTAGGAAGGCACTACGTTCAGCGGCTGATTAGTGGGCGCACAGGTAGTTGTCGTAGGACACTGCTCCCTTAGAGGCACCAGTAACTCCTTTTTTGGTCCTTCGGTGAGGAGGGTCCCTGTCCGGCCCGGTGAGAGAGGGCAGCGTGAGTTTGAAAGGGGCAGTCACTCTGACGCCAACTCAGCGCAAGTTGTGACGGGATTTGTTCCCTTTGGTTTGCGGACTTACGGCGGTTTGCGCCAGTCCCCATGTGATCTAGTGTTATCAGCTTGAGAGCTGTTTCGCAGTGCCCTTTCTCCGCCACCATAGGTTTTAGTTTAATATAAAATCATAATAAAAGTTCTGGCAATTTTAATAACTTATACATGTCTCCGTGTGTTTATTTGCATGCAAATGTTTGGAGTTTAAGGTTTATGTGAAGTTTATGGGAATATACACGGTGAGCACTTTATGGATTATTCTATAAGAGAACTTATTTATTAATATAACTCTTTATGTATCATAGCTGTATAACAACAGTATTATATTTATGCACACCAGTCCCTGTGTAGATTACAATATAATTTGCCTACTACATACTCACACACATAAGGAGCAATTTAGTCAGAATTCAATGTTTGATGGGTGGGTATCGAAAGGGGAAAGGGATGTCTGAAGTGAATGTCTTTCTTATATGGCTTGGTCTGCCTGTGTGGTGTGCTGGTGCCATGGGGAGGACTAGTGATGTTCCCTCATGACTACAGAGGATCTAATGTCTTTTTGTTGATACAATATAGTCACGCTCCTCTGGTACCTCAATATCCAGTTTTATACATTTATGTTGCTTTGACTCCGCCTACCACTATGTGTTGCATTAGCCCCGACTGCCACTGATGACTAATGTGGTTATGGATAATTGAGTTAATCCCGCCTACTTTCATGTTGGTCCTGATCACAGTTTGTTTGGTCCCGCCTATGTGCGGCTACTTCTAGAGTTGTTTCCAAGTTCCCTATCCACCGCTGATTCTGGTGAAAAAAATTAAATTACTCACCTGGTTATAATGCCTTATGAAAATCAGTGTTATTTCATCTATTCCTAATGATCTCCAGGAAAAGATATCCCCCAAAAAAGTAAACAAACAAAGAAACAGTTATGCAAGTCAGATCAGTTGCACAAGACACAGGAACAGGTTTGCTGGTTACAAATCAGAAAGACTCAATAATCTGGCAAGACAGCCTTATACTGACAAGATCTTATAGCTGTCTGTTTGCGCACCAGCACCTGCATGACATCACTACTGATACTTCTATATATCATTATGCACTTTATTCTTATAACATTGAACATATCTTAGGTAGGGATGTGCACCGGCGACTTTTGAGGTCTCGCGTTTTGTGTTTTGGATCCGGATTTTCATTATTTTTGGGGTTCGGATTTGTCTCGCAAAACACTTGACGAAAGGTCTCGGTTCGGATTTAAGGTTTTGGATTCGGATTTTTTTTTGAAAAAAACATAAAAAGTTTAAAAATCAAGTTTTTGGGCTTATTTTCACTCCTACGCTATTATTAACCTCAATAACATTCAATAACAAGCATTTCCACTAATTTACAGTGTATTCTGAACACCTCAAAATATAGTTATTAGTCCAAAACGTTGCAACGAGGTATCTTTCTGGACTGCGTAGAAGAGTGGGTCACCACAATATATATAATAAGAAAACCACCAACTTGTATGATTCGCAGCAATAAATGTACCTGGACTGCGTAGAGGAGTGGGTCACCACAATATATATTAAAAACCCTGAACTTGTATGATTCGCAGCAATAAATGTACCTGGACTGCATAGAGGAGTGGGTCACCACAATATATATTAAAAACCCTGAACTTGTATGATTCGCAGCAATAAATGTACCTGGACTGCGTAGAGGAGTGGGTCACCACAATATATATAACAAGAAAACCATCAACTTGTATGATTCGCACCAATAAATGTACCTGGACTGCGTAGAGGAGTGGGTCACCACAATATTATTAAAAAACCCTACACAGGTCTGAATTCCACCCAAAAAGTTTATGGACTGCGTAGTGTAGTGTTCCCCACAATATTATTTAAAATTTTTGCAGCAACAGTCAACGTTGTTTAATATCTGATACACCTCTATCTGGACTGCATAGTGGAGTGGCCCCGGTACCCAATTTGGTACCGGGGCCACAATACCTCCTCCAAACATGGTACAGACCATTCGTCATTGAGATCCCATCAAGTATGTTAAAGACAGACAGGGTCGAAGTGTTATTGGTTGACTTTGTAAACCAAAAAACTGTCCCTGTTGCACATAGTCGTGCAATGAAGACTGACTTTTTCATTTAAAGGCACCATCTTTCAAGTGTAGTGTTTGTAAGTCTAAGTCATATTATACTTTTGGTAAAATTGGTTTATTTTGTTCCTCTTTATGGTAACTACTAATAGAATTAAAGTATTAAATAGAAGTGGCAGTTCCTCTTTATGGGAATTAGTAATAGAATTAAAGTATTAAATAGAATTAAAGTATTAAATAGAGTGGTATAGAGTTGTAGTGTGGTATAGATAGAGTGGTCCCCACAATATAATAATAAAACCCTCAACTGGTCTGAATTCCACCAAACAAGTATCTGGACTGCGTAGTGGGGTGGCCCCGGTACCCAATTTGATACCGGGGCCACAATAAAATAAATACACCCTCAACTGGTCTGAATTCCACCAAACAAGTATCTGGACTGCGTAGTGGGGTGGCCCCGGTACCCAATTTGATACCGGGGCCACAATACCTCCTCCAATTTCCAAGTGTAGTGTTTATAACATCTTAACACTACACTAATTCTAGCACGTCAAAACCTCTTGTTTTAAATAATGACAGGGCATTTAACTTTTGATTTAATTTATTGAATTTGTTGGCATTTTCTTTTACTTTTTGAACATGGCAAACGACTGTTGAATGGTCACATAATGCCAAAAAAAAAGTTGCAAGATGGAATTGTCCTTGGGCCCTCCCACCCACCCTTATGTTGTTGAAAATAGGACATGCACACTTTAACAAACCAATCATTTCAGCGACAGGGTCTACCAAACAACTGTGGCTAAAATGATTGGTTTGTTTGGGCCCCCACACCAATAAAACAATTCATCTCTCCCTGTACAAACTAAACAGGCTCTACTGAGGAAAGATGTCATCCTCATCCTCAACCTCTGATTCCTCTCTCCCTACAGTGTGTACTTCCTCCTCCTCACACATTATCAATTCGTCCCCGCTGGACTCCACAACCACAGTCCCTCTGTACTGTCTGGAGGGCAGTGCTGTACTTCATTGAGGAATTGATTATTCATTTTTATAAACATCATTTTTTCAACGTTGTGAGGAAGCAACCTCCTTCGCCGCTCACTGACCAGGTTCCCCGCTGCACTAAAAACTCTTTCCGAGTACACACTGGAGGGGGGACAACTCAGTTAAAAAATAGAGCCAGTTTGTACAGGGGCTTCCAAACTGCCTTTTGGAGTTCTACCACGTCACTACCTCTAGTTAATTTAGATTGCAAGGCTTGTAAATATAAATACTTTGAAGATAAAAAAAGCAGCCTGCATAGACTGTAGAACTAGAAATTCAAATATACAAAGAAATGGACAAAGGCAGTTTGGTATCTGTCTGCATCAGATCCCCTCTCCACTAGGAGTAAAACAGGAAACTTTTCAGCCGTTATATAATCTAGAATATAAATAGAAATTGAGAAAGGCAATTTGGTATCTGTCTGCATCATAATCATCAACATCCTCCTCAGCGCCAGCTACATCAATATCCTCCTCCCAGTGTACAACATTCACACCTTCATTAGCCAAATCTGTAACTGGACTGTGGGTGATCCTTCCAGCAAATGCAGAGGGCGTGCTGCAAATGCTGGATGGAGTCACCTCTTCCCGTACAGTGATGGGAAGGTCAGGGTTCACAACCAACAACACCCTTGGACTCGCCTTGGGGATTTGTGATGTCATCTGTTTAGAAGGCAGAGTTCTTTGCTGTTTTGTTGTTGTTGCTGACAGCATAACTCTCTTAAATTTTTTGTAGGGGGGGGGAGGAGGGCTTAGATCCTTGGGTGAAGCTGGACCACTAGTCATGAACACGGGCCAGGGCATAAGCCGTTCCTTGCCACTACGTGTCGTAAATGGCATATTGCCAACTTTACGTTTCTCCTCAGATGATTTTAAGTTTCTCTTTTTGCTATTTTTTGAGAACTTGGGCTTTTTGGATTTTACATGCCCTGTACTAGGAGATTGGGCATCGGGCTTGCCAGACGACGTTGATGGCATTTCATCGTCTATGTCATGACTAGTGGCAGCAGCTTCAGCATTAGGAGGAAGTGGGTCTTGATCTTTCCCTACTTTATCCTCCAAATTTTGGTTTTCCATTATATGTAGCACAAGAGAGCGTACCCCTAAGCCACACACACTCGGCAAAACCTTTAAAAATTATATGCGGCACAGGAGAGAGTAGCACTGGACTTATACTGCTGAATCAGTGAACTTTGTAATAGCAGTACCACTGGACTTTTACTGCTGAATGTGTGAAATTGGTAATATTGCAGTACCAATGGGCTTATATACTGCTGGATTGGCTTTGCAAATTTGGTTATAATTATTTTTTTTTTTAATTTTTTATTTTTATTTTTTTTATAGCTTTTTTTTTATTTTTTAAAAACTTGGGAATAATGGGGAAATAACTATGCCCTTAGAAGCACAGAGCACAGGACACAGCACCACTGGACTGAACAGGACCCAGCAGCACTACTGAACTCAGCAGGACATAGCACAGGACACAGCACCACTGGACTGATACTGCAGAATGTGTGAACTTTGTAATATTGCAGAACCACTGGACTTTTACTGCTGAATGTGTGAACTTTGTAATATTGCAGTACCAATGGACTTATACTGCTGGATTGGTTTTGCAAATTTGGTTAGAATTATATTTTTTTTTTTTAATTTTTAATTTTTAATTTTTTTTTACTTATTTTTTATTTTTTAAAAACTTGGGAATAATGGGGAAATAACTATGCCCTTAGAAGCACAGAGCACAGGACACAGCGCCACTGGACTGAACAGGACACAGCACAGGACCCAGCAGCACTACGGAACTCAGCAGGACAGAGCACAGGACACAGCACCACTGGACTGATACTGCAGAATGTGTGAACTTTGTAATATTGCAGTACCACTGGACTTTTACTGCTGAATGTGTGAACTTGGTAATATTGCAGTACCAATGGGCTTATACTGCAGGATTGGTTGTGCAAATTTTGTGGTAATTAAAAAAAATTAAATTAGTTTTTGGTATTTTTTTAAATAACTTTTCTTTATTTTTTTAAACACAGGGGAATATTGGGGAAATAACTATGCCCTTAGACGCACAGAGCACAGGACACAGCACCACTGGACTGAACAGGACACAGCACAGGACCCAGCAGCACTACTGAACTCAGCAGGACAGAGCACAGGACATAGCACCACTGGACTGAGCACAGCACAGCACAGCACAGCACTGAACAGCACGAGATATAGCAGGACAGAGGACCACCTAACACACCCTCCCTCTACCCTGATCAATGCCCGAGTGAAGATGGTGGCGACTAGCGGGGAATTTATAGGATCCGAGTATCGCGAGATCCGACAACGGGATTATGAGTCAGAGCCTCAGTTTCAAATTTGAATTTGGCGCCAATACCCGGATCTGTCTCGGATCCGACTCGGATCGGCAACGTTCGGGTGGGCTCGGATTTCAGAAATCCGAGTGCGCTCATCTCTAATCTTAGGCTTCCTTTGCCCCAGTTCAGTTTCCAATCTGTGAAATGTTTGTGAATGATAACTTTAAACATACATATATAATAACCTTGTTGTTATATGTGACTCTGGGCCATTGGACCCGGGACAGAGCCACAAATGACACAGTTTGTGACACTTCCTTAATTATACTGCTATCTACGACTCTTATCTAAATGAACACTACCAAACTACAAACAAACATTTTACATTTTATTTTTTTAAATTGATTTTCGCTATAAAATCATTTTCGTGTTTTGGTTTTAGCCAAAAATTCTCATTTGTTTTGGTTTTGGATATGGTTTTCATTATAAATTGTGAAAAACTGGTAAAATCATGTAATTTTTAGCTGTTTTTGTCTCAAAATTAGTATTTGTATCATTAACATTCATTTGCAGTCATTTACAGTCTATTTTCTAATCACCTCTTTACATCTGTGAAACGTTTCACTAATATTGGCCAAAGGCTGCAGAGAACTGGTTGGATAAAATTAGTGACAGAGCAGCGGCACAAATACATGGCAGTTTAATAAAAGATACAATTCCTATGAAATATTGTGGCTCCGTAGTGGCAGACAGGATGGCAGTTTAATAAAGTAAAGGACACCATTAAAACATTAAGGCAGAGCACTGGCAGACAGGAAGGGAATTTTCGAAAGACGTTATCCTAGGGTAGGCCCACCCCACAACTGAAATTGTTTGAGAAAATTGTTGAAAGATATAAAGTGTGGTATTCCACCTCATTACTACCCCTTGCTGGGTGTGATACATATATTTGACAGTTACGTGATTGATATTTATATGGTTGACACCATAATGTAGTGAGGGTTAGAAAGTCGACAATAATGACATTAACAGTATTGTTAGGTTGACAATTCAAATGTAGACAGTATTACTAGGTCGACAATTCAAATGTAGACAGTACTATTAGGTCGACAGTTCAAATGTAGACAGTACTATTAGGTCGACAATTCAAATGTAGACAGTATTATTAGGTCGACAATTCAAATGTAGACAGTACTATTAGGTCGACAGTTCAAATGTAGACAGTACTATTAGGTCGACAATTCAAATGTAGACAGTATTACTAGGTCGACAATTCAAATGTAGACAGTACTATTAGGTTGACAGTTCAAATGTAGACAGTACTATTAGGTCGACAGTTCAAATGTAGACAGTACTATTAGGTCGACAGTTCAAATGTAGACAGTACTATTAGGTCGACAATTCAAATGTAGACAGTATTATTAGGTCGACAATTCAAATGTAGACAGTACTATTAGGTCGACAGTTCAAATGTAGACAGTACTATTAGGTCGACAATTCAAATGTAGACAGTATTATTAGGTCGACAATTCAAATGTAGACAGTACTATTAGGTCGACAATTCAAATGTAGACAGTATTATTAGGTCGACAGTTCAAATGTAGACAGTATTATTAGGTCGACAAATCAAATGTAGATAGTGTTATTAGGTCGACAATCCGAATGTAGACCACATTATTAGGTTGACAATAATATTCCCACTGGCTGACTGTCAAATTTTAGCCCAGCAGGCGAAATTCAGCTCAGCGGCCTATTAAGAACATTTTAAAGGAAGAAAAATGCAAGTAACCCAGTGACCCAGCCCAAGTCCACTATGGGACAGCCACTGCCCCCCCATCTCCTGATTATCCTTTACCAAAACATTATCCCTAATCATATAATACTGTTCACATTTGAATTATTGACTTAATAATATTCTCAACATTTGAGTTGTCGACCTAATGTTTTCGAGTTTTGAATGACGACCAAATAAATGTTTATTCGTCCTCCTTCAGTTAGTGGTATGGTAGGTCATTTTTTTCATGTCTCCATTGGTATAACTGCCTTGTATGTCCTTGTTTTATGCATGTCCCTGTCTTATGTATGTGCTGTCTTTCTGCGGATGGAACACTGTGGCACGTTACAACTTTATGATAAAAATAATTATAATAATTACCTGCTCCCATTCCCAGTTACAGGATTTGTTTCATTCTGCATCCACTCTGTGGAATTCCCTCCCTTGTACGACAAGACCTTTCTCTAGCCTTCAAACCTTTAAGCATGCCCTGAAAACTTGCATGTTTATGCAAGTTTATCAAATTTCCAAACCATCCTCTCATCCTACGCCGGGTCTTCAGTCTAAACTGAAGCCAGGCTCACTTATCTCTATGCTGGCGTCCCCACTGACAACTATTCTGCAGTTCGCAGACTATTGCTCATCTTCCACCATTCTAGTGGTAAGTACTCTGCAGCCTGCAGACTATTGCTCATCCCCCGCCATTCCAGTGGTAGCTACCCTACAGTCGGCAGACACATGCATCTGCCACCATCTCAGTGGTGACTTCCCTGCCATGCGCAGGCCATCACACCATTTACCAAGTTCGAGGTATTAACACGGCAACCGCTGATTGCTGAGTCTCCCGTAATCTACTCTTTTGCCCCTTCCCTGCTAGTCTCGCCAAGTACTCTTGAGGAGGGCCGCGACCTGTGTAGAGGAGACAGCTAAACCAAAACCTTCTTGCGAGGGTCCCTGGAGAAGACCATCCGCTATATTAGACTCCGCTCCTCTGTTGCTCAAATAACCCTTTGACCCCTGAACCAACATTGCTGTGTGATTGCATCACAAAACACAATTGCAGTTTGGCTGGTCCAAAATATAGCACTTAACCTCATCTGTCAAAGTCTTATTTTCCTAGAGATTGTAACCTTGCCCTTTTACTTCTTTGTCTGTCTGTGAGCACCCAGGGCAAAATGTATCACGCTGAGATTTATTCAGTGAATTAAAATTGTTGCAAATTGAAACACATCGATGGCGGGTTTAAGCGCCCAGCAACAATATGTATTATACTGCGTGTTTGTGGGTCAAAAGTGAAATCGCCGTTGACTGCACACAACCACAACATCATGAAATCGCCAACATTTTGTTTACAAATCACAGATTTTACATAACTAATCATTTTTGATTGGCTGCATGTTTAACATTGAAAACTTGCATGACTTTGACCTTTAGTTGATAGGAATTGCAGGAGTTAGAGTGAGAGTAGTGGCAATAGCAGGAGATTGGTGCGTGGTATGAAAAAGAGCACTGTGAGTAAATGTTATACATTTTTGCACTTTTAATTCAGAAGCCTGACACATATAAGATAATTTGATATTGCCATTTGGATGCCATGTTTTTGTTTCAGTTTCAAATTATTTTAATTAAATATTAATATCAATCATGTCGCAACGCCACCAATCGCACTGAATGATGCTGAAGTGTCATTAGAATGTGTATCCACCTAGGATGAAAAACAAAGTTACATATTTATTGACACTATCATTACACATTTTCCTGCAGACATAACTCTCTGTAAATATATTGAAACAGGTAATATTGAATTTTATATCTATGTTTCTAAAAATAGGATCATCACAAGTGTTTATGTCTGAAGAGTCTGAGATGGATTCTGCAGAAACACCAGCACCAGACATCGCAGATGACACAGAAATTATTCTGGAATGTGTAGATCATTTCTCAGAAGAAGTTGAGTCTGTTAAACCTGCCCTACAGATCATTCCTGAATCTGCTCCACCCAAACCAGAGGAACCAGCAAATGTTCCAAATTTCGCAACTTCGATTGAGCACTTTAGGGAAGTCCAAAACAGTTTGCTTACATTCCATCAATATTCAATGAGTGGAATCCAAAGACAGCTCATTAAAGGAATGAAATATTTGCATAACATTCAGCCAACCGCGTATGTGTACTACTTTTGAACGTGCTGATACCAGCCTGGTGCATATGAATACTGCTATTAATAGTCTTACTGGGGCAGTAAGAGAACTCTCTGGCAATCTAGTTTTGGCCTGTGCCCAAATGCAAAACCTACTCATGGTCCTCTGCTGTGCCATCATCCTCAGGTGACAGAAGGCACAATACAACACCAATATCAGTACCAATTACTTCACAACGTTCTAGTGTGCGTAATAGGAAAGGAAGATGACCATCAACCAGGCAAAATAAAGAAATAATTGATATCTGTTAATGTTGCTGTTGTAAACAGTTGTGGCTTTTTTTTTGCAAAATACGTTTAATTAGATAATAAAAGTGTAATCTTGTACATTCAAACATTTTATTTTAACAGTTCTTGTCCCAATTATTATTTATACAGTCAATTTGATTAAAACCAGTATTAGCAGTTATCCGTAACATTAAGATGATTATTTGAGTAATTATGGTATAAATATTATAAACATCTTTGAATTTTCTAATTTTCTAATTAGTTAATGATGTTTCTTTTAAAAACAACATACACACATACCCTTTAATTGGTGGCAGAGATTGAAGTCACATTGAAGTGTGATTATGATGAAGATTCTACATGAATAGATCCAAAGCAATAAATACATTGTAATGCAAAGTAATAAACATTTTTAGTTAATGATAAACCATACTCACCAGAAAGATATGGGTATATTTTGGTTATCAAATATTATTATGCAGCAGACAGCTCATCAACACAATATCAGCCACCTTAGATGGGGCATACAGAAGCACACCACAGGATTTATCAAGGCACCTGAATCTGATCTTCAGTAGGCCAAAGGTACGGTCTATCACACCTCTAGTGGATGTGTATGCCTCGTTATATCTGTGCTTTGCTGGAGTCTGTGGATTCAAAAGAGGTGTCATTACACAGGATTAACACTCATATTGTCAGTCACCTAGAATGGCAAGATCCAGCATAGCCAGCAACAAAACTCATGATTTCATTTTTGCATCACAGACCACCTGCACATTCATAGATTATCAATTGTGTCTGTTGGTAAAAACTTCTGCCTTTTTACGAGACGTCTCAGCCCAATGTGTGTGCAATCTATGACCCCTAAGACATTAGGTAATCCTAGGAGCCTATAGAGAGCTACCTACAATCCCCTTCACTCCACTGAAACTGCCCGGGCCAAAGTTTCTAATGACCTCCTCTCGGCTAAATCCAGTGGTCACTTGGACCTCTCCGTGGCCTTGACACCGTGGACCACCCCCTCCTTCTGCAGACTCTTCTTTCTCTCAGCCACTCTGGCACTGTCCTTACATGGTTTACATCATACCTTGCCAACCGCTCTTTCTCTGTTTCCACTCCTGACTCATACTCACCCCCCTCTGCCCTCCCCTCATGGCTTTGCTCACTGTACACTACCTTCCTGGGCAATCTCATTTTTTCCTTTGGTCTCCAATACCACCTCTACACCGACAACATTCACCTCTACATCTTTTCCCTTGACCCCCCCTCCACTTCTCTCATGTTTCTGTCCGCCATCTCCTCCTGGATGTCTTCACGTTTTCTCAAAATCAATATTTTTCTAACTGAACTCCCTCCTTCTAAATCCTTACCCACCTTGATCTCGCCATCATTAATAACACCACCATCTCTCCTTTTCCCCAACTCCGATGCCTGGGTGTCACCGTTGACTCCTCCCTCTATATTACACTATTCATTCTCTTGCTAAATCCTGTCGCTTCCAACTACAGAATATTGTCCGCATCCGACCCTTCCTTTCTCCCTTCCTTTCTCAGGATGCCACCACCATTATCCACTCGCTCATCATTTCCAATCTCGATTTCTGTAACCTTCTCCTCACCGGCCTCCCCCACATCCATCTTGCTCCTCTTTGCTCTATTCTCAGTGCGACTGCGAGACTTATATTTCTTTCACGCCGCTCTTCCTCTGCCTCCCTTCTCTGCCTTGCCCTACACTGGCTCCCTTTCCCCTACAGAATCCCCTACTCCTCACCATCACCTAAAAAGGCCCTCTCCCATTCCACTGCACCTTATATCTCTAACCTCCTATCCATTCACACTCCCGCCCATTCCCTGCGCTCTGCCAATATCCATCGCCTGTTCTGCCCACTGATCACCCCATGCCACTCTAGAATTCAAAATTTCTCCTGCGCTGCCCCCTTCACTGGAATGATCTCTCTAACTCCATTTGTCTGTTCCCTAATCTGAGCACCTTCAAACGGGCTCTCGAATCCCATCTGTTCCTTAAAGCCTACCAACCATCCACCTGACCTTCTCCATCCTTGTTCTTCTTACCTCCCACTTCCCTGTTTGCGTTGCTAGTGCGCTTGCCCCCCTTCACTGGCTCCTCTCGTGCCTGATATCTGATTCCCCTCCCTTTAGTATGCAAGCTCTTACCATCAGGGCCCTCTTTCCTTCTATTTCAACTCCATTTCTTCTTCTCCAACGTCACTGTACTTGCTATGCTTGGAGCTTTTGGAGTCTTGGTTTTACTCATTTTGCTCCGTACTGTTGTACCCTGTATGGTGTACTGTTTGTATTATATTTTGTATTTTGTATGGTGCTGCGGAAACCTTGTGGCGCCATATAAATAAATAATAATAATAATTAATAATTATAATACTACTCATGTCATTCAGAATCCTGGTGGGGGAAGCAGATATATGATTAAGAACTGGGGGCTGAATTAAGCACGAGGGAAATTAAAAGTTGAGGTTGTGTTGCACTTCTCTAAAAGGTTAAGGAGCAGGCAAAGGATGTGGGTATGCCCGCTGATGGTGTCACTAGGGGAGGGGCCAAGAGTCATTCTTTAAAAGCGTTTGGCTGACAAAGAATCTACTTCTAGAATACAGGAAATCGGGCAGATAAGTGCTCTCGCTTGCCATCTGTTTGTAAATTTGTATGTTGCGGTTCCAGCATGTCCCAGTTTGCTAGTTGAGATTTAGCCCTAGCATTTTGCCCCTACAGATGGCTCAGGTGGGATTTGGTGGCCAAATTTTAGCGGGTTGCATATGTTGCTGCACGATCTGCTCTGAACTAGTCATTTCAGGGTTTGTTCACCTTTAATGGAAGGGCTCAGTGCGTGGTGTCCAGATACAAGGCCATGTCATAACTCGAGAAGCAATAATTTGTTCTGCAGCAATTTATTTTCAATGGGGCCTGACAAATACATGGAGGTGTGTGCCTATTTACAAATAATCTATGTTGTGTCCATATCACCCAAACTTAGAATGCGGCTTTATTATGTAACAAAAAATAGAGATAATTAAAATTAAAAAAGTAAGAATATACTTTCAGGGTATTGGCTTTGAGTCTCTGTGCACATATTAATAAAGAGGGTGTTTCTGACCTATTGTTACATTCATCATCATCATCATCATCAACATTTATATAGTGCCAGAAAATTTCGTAGCACTTTACAATTGGGAACAAACATTAATAAAACAATACTGGGTAATACATACAGACAGAGAGGTAAGAGAACCATATTGGGGATTATTTGCCATACACATATGCTCTCTGCCACAATTCACAATCTAGCCTTCGTAAAATCCCAGGTTCGGGGTTTGAATTAGTAATACCTGGGAGATACCATGATTCATGTGGATGGATCAAGTACGAAATAATTCAGTCTCTGGGCTTTTATGGCTTATGTACTATCCACCAGAGGAAGTAGATCAGAAGGTATAACATTTATTTTGGGTACGGCCATGAATTGATCTTTTTATGTGATACACCCCTCATTAATTCAGAACGTGTACGCAGGATTGCACAAATGAGGAGTGTTTTTTTAACATGAATATACGTATGGTCACATGGCAATAAATCATGTACATATATTTCATATGCACCACTGGCACTTAAAAGGGAGCATCAAAACTTTAAATGACGGTGGTGTGGCTTGGCAGCTATTATAGCCTGACATGCCTGTTTGTCACTACGAACTTATTGTGGCTATTTCCACCTACATCAGGGCTCCCCTGCTACCCTGTAGCTCATCCTAGCTTGCTTTTTGACCCGCAGTTTAGCCAACATTCCCTGAACGTTCTTTGGAGGTGCGGAGCCTATTTTGGCTGGTCCAGAACCCGGCGGCCTACCTGAAGCCAGAAGCTGCGGAGTCGCGTAGACGGCCCCGACCCCTGGGTTTTTTCCCCGTACCCAAACAGATCCATCTGGGTGTGGGCTCCCCCGGTTACCTGCCTGCATCGTCCAGGAGGTGAGGTGCCCCCCCAGGAGAACAATTGCCAGACCGCTACTAACACCATTGGACTCTGGGACCCAATGGGAGGCTGCGCCAACTAGCACTGACCAGGACTCCCGTCAACATTGGCTTCCATCCGCTGGCCAGATCACTGCCGGCATCTCCATACCAGATGTGACAAAACAAGTGCGATAACAATGTAACCATTCTGTTTCTCATTTCTCACATAATGTGAATTATAACAATACTTTTTATAGCCCTTGCTTTTGTTCCCCAGCTCAACAGACTACAACTGCAGTGTCTAAGTACATGTGGATAAGGGGACATTATAGCTCAATGTAAATATGTATATTGTGTATTGTATATTGATGATGTGGCAGTGAGGTTGTTATTCATTGTCCATAAAGTGAAGCCAGGTGGGTTATGGGTAAAGATCAGGTGTGTCCAGGCTACAGATGAGGCGGCTGGAGCTGCATTCATTCTCCCCTCTCCTTCCTTTACAGGAAGCATGGAACAGCTGGGGACCCTGTGACATCACAAAGTAGTGTAAGGGGTTAATTTTAGGAGGAGCTGACTGCTTTCCTATCTTTAGAGGTGGGGGAAGCCAATTATTATCCATTGTTCTCCATAGGACTAGTCCAGACGTTTTGTCTGCAACCTAGCAGGGGGCTTGTGTGGAAGCACAGCTCATCTCCACTCTTCCCTCCAACCCCCTGATCCAGGACCTACCAATGTTTAAAGAGAGAGAGACCCAGGGGTTTGCCGAGGGAGGCTAAAGGACTGTGGAAATTTGATACTACATATAAGGAGCCGCTCCAGGGGGTGAGGATATTCATTCTGGGACTGGAAGCTGCAGGGTGGCTGGTTTTTAGAGTTGCCGTTCTCTACCAGTGAAATACATTCGCAGAACCACGGGTCGTCAAGTCAGGACATCCAAGTGACTGTAGCTCCTTAAGCTAGTGGGGTAAGGGACAGATGATGTGGTAAACCTGCCTGGCATTTATTTACTGTGTGTACATAATAATCTAGTGATTGTTTTTATTACAATTAATGTATTGCTTTACTTTGTGACTGCATTTGCCTGAGTGACTATACGAATCCTAGAAGGGTGAACCATGAAGTGGTTAGATTGGGCCAGATAACCCAGTATCTTCACACAAGACTTCCAGCACGGTGAGTCTGTGGATTGCCTCCCCAGCTTCTGTCGGCGCTAAGACAATTGGGGGTGTCCTTCCTCCATCCATACCTTGCAACATCTCCACTAGCCACCCTTTGAGTGACCACTCTCTTTCACTGTTTGGCGGACACATTGGGGCCCCCCTGCAGCCCATTGCCTGGTTAGGCGATACCTATCTGCCACCTATCACCGCACAGTGTGTTCTGATTGCACTGAATTGAGCATAGCTTTTCTACATTCCCTGTAGTCTGCTGCCCTCCTGTGGCCGAACACCTGTACTACAACCTTTACAACTGCAGGCCAGTGGTACTCATTAAAACGAAGCTTAAAATTGCAACACTAGTTACACCAATATGGTAATCACAACTGACCTCATTTCCAGCTGTCATCATGTTAGATATATCTTGAAATACTGAAATAGAAGAATTCTGGCAAACACTTGTAGCGAAAGTGACATTTACATCACTTGTAAGGGCGGCCATTCCATTCATGCTATTAAGGGGGCAAAGCAAACAGCCATCCGCTTTATAATATTTTTTCGGAATGCTCCTATATTATACAGCGGTACAGCGGGCGGCTGCTTGCATTGCCCCCCTAATGGCAGGAATTTAACTGTCGCCCTTACAAGTGACGTAAAGGTCACTGTTGCTATGTGTGTTTGTGTGAATTCTTCAGTCAGTATTTCCAGATGTCTAATTTGATGACAGTCGGAAATTAGTTCAGTCGTCATTACCATATCAGTGTAACTAGTGTCCCACTTTCCGGCTTTGCTATCATGTACCCCACTCCTGCGGGCACATCCCAGCTGCATCTGCTGAGATACTCTCCTCTTTTCACAACTTGTACTGTGGGCAGACCACCTAGAGCGCTGCCTCCTTCCATGTACCGAGGCCTCGATCGCAGTGTGGACACAAACTTTTCCCTACCTTGCCTCCCCAGGGGTGGACTATCTTAGCAGGGGGGGAGTCTATTCTAATCCGATCTGCTATTCTAGATTCATCTGAGTCCTCTCACCACCGTGGGCTTGCTCTCTGTATTTTACTCTCGTACTCAACCTGAGTCTGCTATCCTCCCTCCTCCCAGTTGCACCTGCTCTACTCTTTGGCCTCTTAACATTGTCCGCCATGCCTAGGGAAAAAGACCCATTCTAAAGATCTTCCTCAGTACTTTACAATGCAGTCACCTCTTGTCCTGTGAGAACGGATTCTCCACAAACCTCTGCAGATTCTGGCTTCATTCACTGCGGGCAGAAGTCACCTCTATAAGTGACTGAACTGACCAAGTTGAATGAAGACTGGAGGCTATAGGATCCTCTCAGGCAGGAATAGAGGAGGACATTCAGCATATCTGCAATGAGCTGGCGTCTGTCCAAGAGCATAAGAAAGACATGGACAATCGGGCCAGATGAAACGATCTTATTAAGGGTATTCCTGAAACAGTCAGGCCTCTATACCTGGATCAATACCTTAAAAAGATTTTCTCCCAGTTGGCCCATGAGGTGCTGGAGGACCATTTGCTCCTGGACAGGGCGCATATGGCCCTCAAACCCAAGCCGCTCGATCAAAACCAGCCTAGGGATGTCATCCTTCGCCTCTACTTCTATACAGCCCATGAGATGATCCTGTGTGCCTCCAGGAAGCTGCATATCCTAACATATAAGGGCCACACTCTACAGATCTTCCAAGACCTTTTTGCCCGCCACTCTAGCCAGGCAACGAGACTTTGCTTCAGTAATACAGATACTACAAGATCAAAAGGTGCATTATCGATGGGGGGCTTCCCCTTCTATCTCTTCCTCTGGTACTAGGAGCATTAGGTCTTAGAATGGTCACTCTTGGAGGCTCAGGCTCATCTACATAAGCTGGGCCTGGCCCCTGGGACTACTCTGAGCTCTTCCCAGTCGTCTGCTGCAGAGATACCGGATGCTGCCCCCAGTCCTTACAGAGCACCTAGAAGTGAATGGTCTACAGTCTTGAGACCCTCTACTCCTCTCAAACCTTCCTGTTAAGGTTCCAACTCCTTGATTTTCGTTTATGCTAAAGAGACCCTCTCCTATGATGGCTTACACACAGCGGGGTTTGACCCAGCGGCCTGCGACTGTCTGTATGTTGCCCCCATTAGACATTACTGAAGATACTTGAGGGACTTCCGTCTCCCAGAAATCCGATATTGCCAACAACCTATGTTATCATTATACTGCTTTTGTGTGGTGGTTTGGATGTCTCTCTTCTCTTTCTTCGCAGGCCAAACATCAAGACTGCCATCTCTCAAGCAAATTTCCTGCCGCCCGTGCTGATTGTCCCAGGTGTTCTCCCTGCTCCACAATCTGCAGGCCTGATTGTTTATTTTCTTTATGTTTATACTTATAAATGTTATTATATGTGACATATCATTGTTATTTCTGATGTTTTTATTCTGATGGTGCACAGATGAGAATGTACTCCCATTGTATTTTCCTATACAGTTAATTTGCACTTATCATCCATGGGCTCGGTACATACTTCTCCTCCCTCTCTCTACTCTAGTCCCACCTACTTTTGGTTCATGTCTGCCAGTCACATCCCCCATAGAGCTTATCTCTCTCCACTGGTCCCCGGGTACCTAGAGATGTCTTGCACTACACCCGACCTCTCCTCCTTGCCACCCCAACACACCCAACTATCCCTGCATTTCTGTTATGTCCTTTCTTCCCTGGTCATAATGTCCTTCCTCCACTCAGATCATTGGCGCATTGTCTTGCTGCCCCTGTCTCTCTCTCCTGACCCTACACCACTGACATTCTCATGACTCTCTACCCTATATCCTTCAATGTCAAGGGAGTTAATTTTCCCCAAAAATGGTACAAACTTTTCACTTCCCTACAGGCTCTAAAGGTGACCTGATCTTCCTCCAGGAAACCCATGTTCTAAAGCACCTTCGCCTGGAACTTATATCCAAATGTTTACCTCTCCCCTACCATGCATGCAAATTTACTCAAAAGAGACGGAGTGCGACAATTCTTTTCGCTCGCCACCTCACTTTTGACCTTCTCAATACACATAGTGACAAGAAGGGTATATTTCTTGCCCTGATGGGTAAATTGAACAATCTTTCTTGTTCCCCGAATCAGGACCAGCATAAATTCTTTAAGCGAATAGGCACAGTGCTCTCTCAAGTCCATAAGGGGGAGCAAAGAGAGGGGGACTTTAATGCTGTCTTTATGCCTTCCCTGAAAAGGTCTAGTTCGTCGACTGCCGGCCCCGACAGGAGAGTCGACATGAACTCCAAGGCATGCAAGACTTCTTGAAACTTCACAACCTATATGATACTAGAGATGTTCACTGACCCCCGTGTTCTGGTTTTGGTTTTGCAGAACCGGCCTTGCGTGTTTTGGTTTTGGATCCCGATTTTTTTTCTCTAAAATCCCTATTTTCTGGCTAAAATCACATTTCTTTGCATCCCCCCTACATTATTATTAACCTCAATAACACTATTTCAAGTCATTTGCAGTCAATTTTGACCACCTCACAGGTCACAATATTATTTTAATACACTTTCAAACAAAGACTACAGATTTAGAAGACCCAGCCTTCCAGAGCTATTATTTGTATTTCAGCAATGACAATTAACAATGGAGCAACGGAGCACTCCTGAATGTCACTGGAGACTTTGAATTGCACTGCTACCCCTCCTCTTTCTTTTCTCCCTATGACGCTGCCCAACTGCATTAGAGACTGTCAAGAACTGTGCTACCCCTTTTGTGTCCCTCTGTGAAATGGCCCTGGATCGCCGTGGAGAGTGGTACTTATAGAGTCCAAAACTCGCGAGATCCTAGAGCCGACGAAGTAACAACAATGTTTTGCCTCGTTTTGAATTCTGAGGGCGTGCGAAAGTACCAAGCCGGCTCGGCTGGATATATCTGCTGAGTTCGGGTGTGTTCGGTTCTCGGGGAACCAAGCCTGAGCATCTCTATATGATACGTGGAAAATCTCTGACCCTTTGGTTTGAGACAACTCCGTCTATTCCACCTTGCACAATAAATATTTGCGGAGTGAGATGAGGAGGTCAGCAAGCTGAAATGGCTGAATCAGCGTTATTATGAAAAGGGCGACAAGGCTGATAAGCTGTTGGCCACACGGTTACGGACCAGAATTTTGGCCCACAATCTCCTGGCTATAAGGGATGTTGGTTTATGACCCAAAATTGATTCGCTCTGAGTTCCAAAGTGCTACCTGAAACTATACAACCTTCCTCAACTCCTGGATACTCCCGCCTGCCAAAAACAGTCAAAATGTATAGAATAATTTCTCTCTCGGTAGACAGAAAGAGATGTCTTCCTCACAGAGCTTTCTATAATCCTGATAATTAAATTGTGGGGATTATTACTTTAATGTGAGCGCTGGGGGGATAATAGAATTTTCTGGAGATTGGGGGGTAAATGTTACATGGGGACTGATGTGGCATGCTTAGATGTATGTGTAGAACGTTTTTTTTGTGCAGTGGATGGGAACTGTTGTGTTGGAGGTTAATGTTATGTGTGGATTGATATGGGGGGAGTTAATGTCATTTTGATATAGCTGATCATATGTGGGGATTGGTGTGTGTGGGCTAACTAGATATTTTAGTGTCCTAGGCGAGAGAGAGCACAGGCATCCCCCTCACCCCATCTTGATGGGAATGATAGTAGATGGCCAGAGACCTGGCTAACTTACTGTGGAAGCTTGACTAGCCACTGAACAGTTGACCAAGTCAGCAGTCGCAGTGCAGAAGCTGCTGGAGGGACTTAGGATGGTGATTATTGGATTCACATGTATCTGGGAGACGCATTTCCTCTGGGAGTTTGCAAAGAGCCACACTGACGTTCAGAGAGCTCCAGCAGTGGCAGCCAGGGGACTGTTGTCCTCGGATCTGGACACTAATCCTCAGCTTGACGGGGAAGCCAGACCCTGTGCAGGTTTCCTGGAGGTATTTTGAGTGGGAGATTTAAAGATTAAGAGCCTGAGTCATGTTCAGACGCAAATCACTTTGAGTGGTGTATATTGCACCAGTGAGCGTAATTGCATGCAATTCATGTTCTCACACAAATGACAAGACTGTCTACGAATTGAAGGATGGATCGAGGATTAGAAGGGCTGATGAACGTACTCAATATACAGTAAAGGCAGGTCAAGGGCATGCTGATGTAGATGTGGCTGATTCAAGTCCTGGGCAGGTGTTAGTGCCAATTGATAGTGATTAATGTAACAACATCATCTTTGTATGAAAAACTACGTGTATGTGTGCCACTAGATCGCAAAGAACATTTGCAAGTAAGAGAGAATATAAAAACACATTATTTAAAAAAAACCTCATGTACATTGGGGATATGCACGTCCGTATTCAACAAGGGCAGATCTGAAGATACATCTGTTGATGAATATGTGTCCAGGTCCGTTCTGCTCTAACAGACAAGACACTGCAGGATTCATACAATACATATGTGGAACATAAAATCACAAAACAATGCACAGAAAAAAATCCAATTAATGTCACCTGTTAATATTATACAAAACATTAAAAGTAAAAAGAAGTGTTTTTTTTACTCTCCCCCCACCCCAAAAAAAAAAATATATTAGGATGTTATTAATGTATACTGTATATACAATATATTACAATATATTTTTACAGTTGTTCCTGATTGCAAGCACGTTATGCTAGCAAGCACAGCCATCATCACTAGTAATTGGCACTTACACCAGACCAGTAGCTGGTGCAAGTGATACTAATGAAAGACATGTACTTTAGAGATGCGCAAAGCTTGAAACGGATGTTGTTGCTTGTGCTCGAGCTTGGCATGTCCTTACTGTACATTGACTACATGCATATGCCTAGTCCCCTTCACTTTCCTACCCTGAAATCGTAGATGAATTGGGCATTGCTTTCTTAATTGGCGTATGCTCTGGTTCTGGGCATACGCAAAGCTGTTTTACAAAAAATAATGCATGTATTTACGTACAGTACGCATTAAGAACATCCTGATTTATGCATTTAAGTTAAAGAAAACTATCAGTGCCTGGGAGCCGCTGCATCGCAAGGAACAGGAGTGTGGCCGGTCAGACTAAGGGACCCGGACAGCTTAGGGGGTCCAGACAGATGGAGGTGTCTGTCTGGGCCCCTTACAGCTGTACTGGCTGTATCCCTCTAGTCCTGCACGTATCTGCTGATTTTGAGCATATAGTACAAAAAAAATCACTCTGCGCATGCCCAGAACCGGACCATGCCCCAGTAAATGCAACCATGTCCACTCCATCGTTAAGAACAAAGGACACTTACTACAGCCTACAATTTCAGGGAGTGAACAGGACAATGTAAACATAATATTGACCCACGGCGCTATGAATAAAAATGTATATTAACGGAAATAAAGTAGGGCTATATGGCAAGGATGAATGCTAATAGATATAATAACAACAACAGGAGGCACTTGAAAAATAACCAGAAGGGTTTATTGAATATCCTATAACTCAACGATAATGTTGGGATGAAGCTATAAAATAAAAAAAAAATATAAAAAAATATAAAAAAGGTAAATTAAAATAAAAAATAAAAAATAAAAGGTTGAAAAATGAAAAAATAAATAAAAATAAAAATAAAAATATGTATAAGGTCAAAATGGATGAAAAAAAGAAAATTCAAAATAACCATATAAACAAATCCAAAGTATGTACAACGAGGAGGGAAAATATCGTTTTACCCTCTGACAGAATGGTCAGAAAAAAACAACAGTCATGTATACTACTGAAAAACACAGTTCCAGCGATAAATATATAAGATGAAGATTACCTCTGTAAAGATCTTATAGGAGGTTCAATACCAGTGTCAGAGTCTGTAAAGCCCTCCAAAGCTATGACTGGGGGCTCTCTCCTTCCGGAGACGGTGCACCGCCGACTGTAGCTGGATTTCAGTGAGCTCACCTTCTCTTCCTGTATGTTGGAACGCAAGCCTGCGTTCCAAACGCCGCACTTCCGGTATCGGACAGCCTGGGTATGGCTTAGCGCTGTATTATGTGTAGATAAATGAGACAGGAGTAAAACCTGTTTTGATAGAGATTAATAAAAACTAGTAACCAACGCGTTTCACCCCTCCATCGGGGGCTTCTTCAGGGATAAAAATATAATGTGTAGATCCATTCCAAAAAAGGGGCGGTGTTTATATACAGAGCATCCGCTTTAGACACCTCCCTAATAATATTTTAATTGGTGGAAATGAACATGCCTCAAAGATAGGCTGGGTCTAAGTGAAAAAGAGAACTTTGGTTTCTTTTATGTCACCTAGGTGGTAATGTAAATTACGTATACCAAAAATAATAATATAAATGAAGTATAAAAATCAAATAACTCTTGTAGAGTATAATAGAGAAAAAAAAAAAAATATATATATATAGCAATGAAAATGAAAATGAAAATAAAAATATAAATAAAAATAAATATAAATATAAATATAAATATAAAAATAAAAATAAAAATAAAAATAAAAATAAAAAATAATTTTTTTTTAAAATAAATATAAAACCCTATTGTATCGTGATAAAGAACAACTCGGAGACCGTACTATAAATGCAGAGGTAAATGAAGCAGATAACAAGGAAAAAAGGAAAAAAGGGGGGGGGTTAATTCTGGGTTTGCTATAAAAAGGAACCTAGGTCGAAATCAATGTTCAAGCCCTTAGGGGTTAAAGTTTCTAGGTTAAAAATCCATTTAGCCTCCTCTTTAGATATGGATGCTATAAAATCCCCCCCTCTCCAGGATTTTATCATTTTTTTAATTCCAACAAACTTAAGTAGAGTGGGATCATGGTTATGTACTTTTGAGAAGTGGGCAGATACACTGTGTGATTCAAGTTCATTTCTAATATTACGTAGATGTTCCAGAATTCTGACTTTTAAGCTTCTCACGGTCCTGCCTACATATTGTAGGCCACATGGGCATTCTAATAAATAGATAATGCCTACCGTGTCACAGGTGATACGTTCTTTTATTTCATGGTTGCTTCCATTGGTATGTGAAGCAAAGGTCATCTTAGGTTTCGTGGTGTTCATTTTAGTCTCTTTACAAGCCTTGCATCGGTTGCAGTAAAAGAATCCCTTTCCTTGTTCCTTTAGCCATGTTTCCTTAGAGTCAGAATTAGCCAATGGGACATAGCTGTTAGTCAAAATGTCCTTAAGATTGGCAGCTTTTCTATAAACCATCCTTGGTTGTTTTGGAAAGAAACTACGATGATGAAGTCATAGAAACAGCTTACTTGGAAACTAAACAAATGAAGAGAGAGGATCTCCTTGCATCAAAAGTTGGGAAGAAGAATACCAAAACAGATGACGTCCTCTTCATTACTCAGTACAGTGATGGGGTTAAAACATTTGAAAACTCTGTGAGAAAACACTGGCATGTCCTTCTAATGGATGAAAAGCTATCTACCATACTTCCAAAACAACCAAGGATGGTATATAGAAAAGCTGCCAATCTTAAGGACATTTTGACTAACAGCTATGTCCCTTTGGCTAATTCTGACTCTAAGGAAACATGGCTAAAGGAACAAGGAAAGGGATTCTTTTACTGCAACCGATGCAAGGCTTGTAAAGAGACTAAAATGAACACCACGAAACCTAAGATGACCTTTGCTTCACATACCAATGGAAGCAACCATGAAATAAAAGAACGTATCACCTGTGACACGGTAGGCATTATCTATTTATTAGAATGCCCATGTGGCCTACAATATGTAGGCAGGACCGTGAGAAGCTTAAAAGTCAGAATTCTGGAACATCTACGTAATATTAGAAATGAACTTGAATCACACAGTGTATCTGCCCACTTCTCAAAAGTACATAACCATGATCCCACTCTACTTAAGTTTGTTGGAATTAAAAAAATGATAAAATCCTGGAGAGGGGGGGATTTTATAGCATCCATATCTAAAGAGGAGGCTAAATGGATTTTTAACCTAGAAACTTTAACCCCTAAGGGCTTGAACATTGATTTCGACCTAGGTTCCTTTTTATAGCAAACCCAGAATTAACCCCCCCCTTTTTTCCTTTTTTCCTTGTTATCTGCTTCATATACCTCTGCATTTATAGTACGGTCTCCGAGTTGTTCTTTATCACGATACAATAGGGTTTTATATTTATTTTTAAAAAAAATTTATTTTTTATTTTTATTTTATTTTTATTTTTATTTTTATTTTTATATTTATATTTATATTTATTTTTATTTATATTTTTATTTTCATTTTCATTTTCATTGCTATATATATATATATATTTTTTTTTTCTCTCCATTATACTCTACAAGAGTTATTTGATTTTTATACTTCATTTATATTATTATTTTTGGTATACGTAATTTACATTACCACCTAGGTGACATAAAAGAAACCAAAGTTCTCTTTTTCACTTAGACCCAGCCTATCTTTGAGGCATGTTCATTTCCACCAATTAAAATATTATTAGGGAGGTGTCTAAAGCGGATGCTCTGTATATAAACACCGCCCCTTTTTTGGAATGGATCTACACATTATATTTTTATCCCTGAAGAAGCCCCCGATGGAGGGGTGAAACGCGTTGGTTACTAGTTTTTATTAATCTCTATCAAAACAGGTTTTACTCCTGTCTCATTTATCTACACATAATACAGCGCTAAGCCATACCCAGGCTGTCCGATACCGGAAGTGCGGCGTTTGGAACGCAGGCTTGCGTTCCAACATACAGGAAGAGAAGGTGAGCTCACTGAAATCCAGCTACAGTCGGCGGTGCACCGTCTCCGGAAGGAGAGAGCCCCCAGTCATAGCTTTGGAGGGCTTTACGGACTCTGACACTGGTATTGAACCTCCTATAAGATCTTTACAGAGGTAATCTTCATCTTATATATTTATCGCTGGAACTGTGTTTTTCAGTAGTATACATGACTGTTGTTTTTTTCTGACCATTCTGTCAGAGGGTAAAACGATATTTTCCCTCCTCGTTGTACATACTTTGGATTTGTTTATATGGTTATTTTGAATTTTCTTTTTTTCATCCATTTTGACCTTATACATATTTTTATTTTTATTTTTATTTTTATTTATTTTTTCATTTTTCAACCTTTTATTTTTTATTTTTTATTTTAATTTACCTTTTTTATATTTTTTATATTTTTATTTTTTATTTTATAGCTTCATCCCAACATTATCGTTGAGTTATAGGATATTCAATAAACCCTTCTGGTTATTTTTCAAGTGCCTCCTGTTGTTGTTATTATATCTATTAGCATTCATCCTTGCCATATAGCCCTACTTTATTTCCGTTAATATACATTTTTATTCATAGCGCCGTGGGTCAATATTATGTTTACATTGACCTCTATTGGGGAGTTTGGAATTCGTCCCACACAGACCCACTCTGGCAGCTTTATACATCTTTAGAGCAGCGCTGTTATCCCTACACTTTTTCTGTACTTTGTATGAGGAATTCCATTGGGTACTAGCTGCGATCTAAGCTTATATACACCATCACACTATCCACCAGTGTATCTGTTTAGAAATTATCCGGATATTCTTTTCTAATGTGGGACATTTCCTTCTGAAATATAAATATGATCTTAGCACAGAGAAAGGAGAGACTGTCCAGGTTGGACGAGATCTTCTCTAATTCAGAAAAAAAGGAAGTTAGAGTGGAAGTTGATGAGGATAATTTTTGTGGTTTATTTCTGAGGTATGAAAAATTATTGAATACTGAGGTTAGAAAATGGTGGGAAGCCACCACTTTAAGAAAATACATTGAAAATAATATCATCCCAAGAGGTCTGAGGATCATCAAAAAACCCACTTTCCAGTCTAGAAATGAACTTTTTCTCAAAAAATGGAATACAACACTGGACGCATGTTCAGTCCAACTTATGGAATTAATTATAGAAGATAGAGAGGCTGACCTCGCAGTCTGTGATGCAGAAATTGAAGTTATCCAGAAAAAACTCAAACCTATTGAACATATGGAGGACTTTCAAAATTTAGAGAAAATCACCCGCAGTAGGTTACAAAAGATGGAAGAAGAACTTATACGCAATAAAGAAAATAAATATGTTAGGGACATCAAGGACTATAAAGGAGATTATCGTAATTGGAACATTAGAAAACATCCCCTTTCTTTACATAAGAAACCATACTACAAATATTCGGGTCAGACTCAACAGGAACCTTTTGCTCAACAACAACAACGAAAAAACAGATTCCATCCATGGATGGGTGAACCCAATTCCAACACTGCCTCCACTGACAGTGACTATCAAGCCCATCGACCTGCTGGAGAAAACAAGACTTATGGGGGACATAGATCACCCTTGATTAAGCAGACTCCACCTCCTAATCAGAGGAGAAGGAATTATAAACCGTGGAATTCTAGCTATTCTCGTCACCCCAGAGAAACTGAGGGACACAATTGGAGGAAGGATAAGATAGCAAGAACTTACTACTCCAAAGGTGCCAAAAAAGTTTCAGATGAAAGCTATCAAGAGAGGTTGAACTTGCTTGAAAATATATCCAACACAAGAGAAAATATACCCAACACACAAGAATTCTCTATACATGTTACTCCGCCAGACATCAGCTTTAATGAGAAAACCAGATCTGATTTTTTAGGAGGACGCCTAGGGGATCTGGCACCCCACCAAGTACCACCTATGAATTTGATGAAAAACAACAAGAGGAAGGAAAGACTAGACCCACAAGAGGAAGAAGAGGAGGTCGAAAAGTTAGGAGCAAGACCGAAAATCAGAAAATGAATGTTGTTTAACAACACAATACAGAAATGGAAGGAGTTTTTAATTTGAGCAAGCAGCCGTTGAAGAATACAGAGATCAAGCTACTCAATAGAGGTCTAAAATTTGCTCCTAGCAATCACTTCGATAAATTTAATACATATATAGATTTGCATAAGTTTATTAGAAAACTTACATTGAAGAAATTCTTTCAGAGAGAAAAAATCCAGGGACTAGAGGATGTAAGAAGCTCTGAATATATTCACACCGACCTAAAAAAAAGGTCTACCTTTTATCCCAGCTACATCAAAGGACCCTACGTTGAGACTTTCCAGAAATTGGTGGAGGAAGATCTGAGGAATATGCCTAATATCGGCACAAGGGTGGGAAAGAATCCCAACTTGTCCAAAAAGGAACATTTGGCTATCAACCAATTAAAAAATGATTGTCAACGTGTCATTAAACCAGCAGACAAGGGAGGAGGGGTTACCATCCTTGATAAAGTAGAATATCTGATAGAACTACAAGGGCAGATCAACGATGGGACTACCTATGCACCCTTAGAGAGTGACCCCACCTCGATGTTTAATACGGAGTTGGAGAAATTACTGAAGAATGCCTTTACCAAAGGAATTTTAAATAAATCTGAATATGAATATTTATATAACCAACATCCTAGAATTCCTGTAATTTATACTCTTCCGAAAATACACAAAAGTCTCACTGCTCCACCTGGAAGGCCTATTGTGTCCGGCATTGGCTCTATTACGTCTAACATCTCTGAATATATTGACCAATATCTACAACCTGTGGTCATGAAACAGCGCAGCTATCTAAGGGACACTACACAGGTCCTTGAGATGATTCATAATATCTCCTGGAAGAAAGGTTACATACTAATGACCTGTGATATCACATCCCTATATACCATCATTGCCCATTCTAGTGGATGTGAACACACAAGAAATTTACTGCTGGAAGAAAACACTATTCCTCTTGAACAAATTGAATTCATTATCCAAGCTATCTCCTTTACCTTGGAACACAATTATTTCTGGCTTCAGGGCAATTTCTACAAACAAATTAGAGGGACCGCTATGGGTAGTAAATTTGCTCCCAGTTACGCAAATTTGTTTTTGGCATACTGGGAGAATACCCACATTTGGAACAACAATCCATTTAAGAAACACCTGTTGGAATGGCGAAGGTACATAGATGATATTATATGTATCTGGGATGGCCCTCTATCAGACTTGTATGAGTTTGTTACTTACATCAACAACAATAGCCTTAACATCAAATTTACTGAGCACATTAGCCAAATAAAGATAGAATTCCTAGATCTGGAAATATATGTGGAAAATGACCAACTGAAGACTAAAACTTTTTCGAAACCCGTTGACAGAAACACTTTCATACCTTCAACAAGTAATCACCATAAAAGATGGCTGAATAACATACCCAAAAGCCAGATGATGAGGGTCAGAAGAAACTGCTCTGACATTTCCACCTTTGAACAGCAGGCTGAGGCTTTGAAGGAAAGATTCAGAGAAAGAAACTACGATGATGAAGTCATAGAAACAGCTTACTTGGAAACTAAACAAATGAAGAGAGAGGATCTCCTTGCATCAAAAGTTGGGAAGAAGAATACCAAAACAGATGACGTCCTCTTCATTACTCAGTACAGTGATGGGGTTAAAACATTTGAAAACTCTGTGAGAAAACACTGGCATGTCCTTCTAATGGATGAAAAGCTATCTACCATACTTCCAAAACAACCAAGGATGGTTTATAGAAAAGCTGCCAATCTTAAGGACATTTTGACTAACAGCTATGTCCCATTGGCTAATTCTGACTCTAAGGAAACATGGCTAAAGGAACAAGGAAAGGGATTCTTTTACTGCAACCGATGCAAGGCTTGTAAAGAGACTAAAATGAACACCACGAAACCTAAGATGACCTTTGCTTCACATACCAATGGAAGCAACCATGAAATAAAAGAACGTATCACCTGTGACACGGTAGGCATTATCTATTTATTAGAATGCCCATGTGGCCTACAATATGTAGGCAGGACCGTGAGAAGCTTAAAAGTCAGAATTCTGGAACATCTACGTAATATTAGAAATGAACTTGAATCACACAGTGTATCTGCCCACTTCTCAAAAGTACATAACCATGATCCCACTCTACTTAAGTTTGTTGGAATTAAAAAAATGATAAAATCCTGGAGAGGGGGGGATTTTATAGCATCCATATCTAAAGAGGAGGCTAAATGGATTTTTAACCTAGAAACTTTAACCCCTAAGGGCTTGAACATTGATTTCGACCTAGGTTCCTTTTTATAGCAAACCCAGAATTAACCCCCCCCCTTTTTTCCTTTTTTCCTGGTTATCTGCTTCATATACCTCTGCATTTATAGTACGGTCTCCGAGTTGTTCTTTATCACGATACAATAGGGTTTTATATTTATTTTAAAAAAAATTTATTTTTTATTTTTATTTTATTTTTATTTTTATTTTTATTTTTATTTTTATATTTATATTTATATTTATTTTTATTTATATTTTTATTTTCATTTTCATTTTCATTGCTATATATATATTTTTTTTTTTTCTCTCTATTATACTCTACAAGAGTTATTTGATTTTTATACTTCATTTATATTATTATTTTTGGTATACGTAATTTACATTACCACCTAGGTGACATAAAAGAAACCAAAGTTCTCTTTTTCACTTAGACCCAGCCTATCTTTGAGGCATGTTCATTTCCACCAATTAAAATATTATTAGGGAGGTGTCTAAAGCGGATGCTCTGTATATAAACACCGCCCCTTTTTTGGAATGGATCTACACATTATATTTTTATCCCTGAAGAAGCCCCCGATGGAGGGGTGAAACGCATTGGTTACTAGTTTTTATTAATCTCTATCAAAACAGGTTTTACTCCTGTCTCATTTATCTACACATCATACAGCGCTGAGCCATACCCAGGCTGTCCGATACCGGAAGTGCGGCGTTTGGAACGCAGGCTTGCGTTCCAACATACAGGAAGAGAAGGTGAGCTCACTGAAATCCAGCTACAGTCGGCGGTGCACCGTCTCCGGAAGGAGAGAGCCCCCAGTCATAGCTTTGGAGGGCTTTACAGACTCTGACACTGGTATTGAACCTCCTATAAGATCTTTACAGAGGTAATCTTCATCTTATATATTTATCGCTGGAACTGTGTTTTTCAGTAGTATACATGACTGTTGTTTTTTTCTGACCATTCTGTCAGAGGGTAAAACGATATTTTCCCTCCTCGTTGTACATACTTTGGATTTGTTTATATGGTTATTTTGAATTTTCTTTTTTTCATCCATTTTGACCTTATACATATTTTTATTTTTATTTTTATTTTTATTTATTTTTTCATTTTTCAACCTTTTATTTTTTATTTTTTATTTTAATTTACCTTTTTTATATTTTTTTATATATTTTTTTTTTATTTTATAGCTTCATCCCAACATTATCGTTGAGTTATAGGATATTCAATAAACCCTTCTGGTTATTTTTCAAGTGCCTCCTGTTGTTGTTATTATATCTATTAGCATTCATCCTTGCCACATAGCCCTACTTTATTTCCGTTAATATACATTTTTATTCATAGCGCCGTGGGTCAATATTATGTTTACATTGACCTATATTGGGGAGTTTGGAATTCGTCCCACACAGACCCACTCTGGCAGCTTTATACATCTTTAGAGCAGCGCTGTTATCCCTACACTTTTTCTGTACAGTGAACAGGACAGTGAAAGGGCATTTGGCCATAGTAATTTTACAGTAAGGGCGTGCCAAACTCAAGCGCAAGTGGCCCCATCCGAATCAAGCTCTGGGTATTGCAAAGTTACTTGTTTTACTGCCACACCTCTTGCTCCAGCTATATGGCTAGTCTAAGTCCTGAGTATTAGTGATGACAGTCTCGTATGTATACTGTAACATGAGTTTGCAAACAGGAGCGGTAGACATTAAAAACATCCTAATAAACTTAGAGGAGGGGAGGGGGGCTTTTTTTTTTTGTACTATTTCATCATTTTTTTTTCTGCAAAAATACACCTAGTTATTGGATGTATCCTACAGTCTCTTGTGTATTAGAACACAGCAGACCTACACCCAAATTTATCAGTGCAAGTATCTTCAGATCCGTTGCCTGTTGAATTAAACAAATATATGTTATGCTCAGAATGCAGGCCTTGATGAATTAGGCCTGTAAGGTTTATACCACCTGTATATCTGGAAGAATCACCAGTGGTGACTGAAAATAAGGAACCCCAACACCAATCGGTAAAACCACAAATAAACTATTGAGAGATAAAAGATCTGGGGGTAAATGCATGAACATGCGGGTTCTTCAACACCCACGTGTAAACTTCCCTTTACAATGCAGCGCCGCTTGAAATTTAATCGCCGAACACGCTGAACACGCGGGTGTTGAAGAAACCGCATGTTCATACATTTACCCACTGGTGGCCAAATAAACTCATCCTGTCACAACTACTCCTCCCGTTTCCCTTCAAACACACTGGAGTGAGGAATGTCTCAAAGCTGCCAGAGTGTCCAAGAGTCACTTCTTAGACACATCTGAGCCAGCACTGCCCTTGTTAGTGCCCTCATAATGCTCCAGGTACCTTTTTCTGGTCCTGGAGATTGATCCTGTAAAATAGCTATATTTTAAGAGTAGTCTTTGGAGACAGCAGAGGATAGTAATCTAACAATGGAGCTACATACAGACCATTTTAAATTTGTGCTCTACCAGATGTAAGAAAACATCTTTGCTTCCATAATTGACCATAATCATGTACTATCCCAAAGGCATAACATGATTCATTGTAAATGTTACATTTTGTTCTTTGGCAATAATATATGCCCTAGTTACAGCAACCAATTTAGCAACGTTATTTGAATAAACAAAGTGTGAGAGATTGCATCTAATTACTTCATGCTGGGAGCACACACCGTATCCCGATACCAAAGGGCCATGTTTGTCTCTAATACGTGACCATCTGTATAGTTCACAAGATCAGTATTTTGAATAGGTATGTCCTAGAGGCATAGGGGTAGAACCATCTAAAAAGGGAAAGTAGAGGTGTTGCCCATAGCAACCAATCACATTTAAGCTATCATTTGTCTGGTACATTCTAGAAAATGATAGCTACAATCTGATTGGTTGATATAGGCAACATTTTCCTAAATCTATCCCATAGTGACATGGACAGTAATTTGTCTAAAGTCACGGGGTTCTCCTTCAGTAGGGACAGGTAAAAGGGATGCATTATTTAGTACAGGACTTTTCCAATTATAACATTTTTTAATAAAATAAAAATAGTTTTAGACTTATTGGGCCTGATTCATCAAGTAAAGCAAAAAAATGAGTAACTTTGAACTTTGGCAAAACCATGTTGCAATGCAAGGGGTGCAAATGAGTTTATTATTTTGCATATAGGCTAAATACTGGCTGTTTTTTCATGTAGCACACAAATATTTGATAGCTTTATTTTTACACTGACATTTAAAGTTGATCTAGGACATGCCCTACCCCAACTATGAATCTGTCCCCACATTTTAAATTTACACCCTCTCTAATGCAACATGGTTTTGCCAAGGTGTAAAGTTGCTATTTATTTTTTTTGCTGTATTTTCCTTAATGAATCAGGCCCATTAATTTTAACATTTGTTGAGGCTTAGTTTTTAGCAATAATATAGCAACAATAAGGGGCAATTGTCCGCGTTACTCGCAAAAGTAACGTGGCTTGCGCACTAGTACCGTTATTACGTTACCTTTACTGCCGGCTTTCTGCTCTCAGCTCAGGGAGCTGTGAGCTGAAATCCGTCTTAGAATTACCGTAATAATGGTAATACTTTTACCGCCGCGAGTAACGCGGACAATTGAATATGCCCCTAACTTGTGATCCTAGGACAAGTGTTGCTGAAATTGTACAGGTATGGCTATTGCTCTGAGATAAGGCAGAAAACAGACTGTCAGAGGATTTAATAAGGATCATGGGGCGCAGTAGCTAGCATCACTGCCTCATAGCGCTTGGTCATGGGTTCAGTTGCAACCAGGGCAACCTCATGCAAAGAATGATAAGAGTGAGGGTCTTATAAAGGCTGAATAAAGTTGAGATATCTTAGTTCTAATTGACTTGACCTTTAGCAACGTGCTGATTGCAGAAAGTGAAAAATAATGTGTAACTGTCAGTGTTGATGGTACATTGCCACCCATTGTCTGTAGTTGGTATTGCAGTAAATTATCACAACTTCAAAGATGAATAGGGATAGAGAAGAAAGAGGAATACATAACTCCTACAGTAAATGCTTGATGTTCAAAAGAAAGAGTTGTAGCAGGATAAGGAACAGTAGGGGAAGTAGGTATAAAATTATTTACAGCTCTTGTACGAAGCGGTAGGTATCCCTCCAAGGGTTTATAATAGGAAGAATAGGTGTATTGCATGTACTTGTAATAGGCATAATATTTCCTTTTGTGACTAGTTCCTACATTACAGGGTGTATTTCTTCTTCTGCTTGAGGCTGCAATTGATATTGAGGAATTTTAAGTAATGATTAATTAGGATGAATCTTAATTTTTGTAGGTTCTGCACTAAGCATTAGTCCTACTTAATTTACATGTTGAGATAACAATAAAAAGTAATTGCTGTATCTCAATTAGATTTGATGAAGGGAGTACTGAAGAATCAATTATAGCAGCTAATGCCAAGTTTAATTTTCAGATGGTACACACAAATACACCCATTCTGCAAAATAATAAACTGTACATCCCAAATTACAAGGTTAGTCTTTCCCAAATAGATTCATAGGTGATGATGAGCTTAAGAGAAAAGCATGTTGAACAGATATTGAACCTATAGATACTAACAAAGTATGGGTTACTGGAAAAAGTACAATTTGATATGAGATAGTCACTGGTATTATATTTGTTGTCGGTTGTGAAATATCAGCATAATCACGCAGTACAGTATCTAGAACTTCAGCATAAATTAAGTGGATCCTTCTTGATTTGATGGAATAAGGGGACAAAAGGTGCCAATTTCAGATTGATACATTATGGCATATCATGAAACTCCCCCAGACACATCATGACACCCACTGTTGAGGGATTGTGAGCAGCTAGCAGCTCCCTCTCCCTATCCCTGTCAGTACCAGCAGTCTTAGACTTCTCTGGCCTGTTTCCAACACTAAGCGGATTGCTGATTACTGTTCACCTCTGTCATGTCTTATAACCAACCTGCAGTACTGATGAAACATGCAGAGAATTACCAATCAAACAGTCCACTATAAGAACCTGCACAGTGCAGTCCTCGGTGCCTGAGTATCAACTGCGTCCAACATCCATACTCCCGCTCCAGGACCATGCTAGGAAGTATAGCAGCTCTTCGTGTTTCTTCAACTCCTGTATCTAGTTCCCCCAACAGCAGCACACCCATACATGCATTTCTATATGCTGTGTTTTGGGCATACCTTCTAAGAACTCTGCTGCTTTCATGGAGGGAACCAACTACACTGGGCCATGACCTGGGTCCTCACATGTGCGAAGTCCATATCTGCTTGCGGGGATTCCTGGTGAGGTCTGTTGTGGGGTCTTAGACTCTGTGCCAGAGTATTTAGTTGTGGCAATCTCAGAGTCCAGGATGAGCCAGAAAAAGAGAGAAGTTCTATAGTTAGGGGAGTAACAGAACATGGATTCCCGACGCGGGAGGGGTAGGAAGGAAAGGAGAGGACGGGGGGCCAAACAACATAGATAATTGGAAGGCAAGTTGTATATAAACAAGTAGGCCAGCCGGCGTACTTGTGTTTATTCAAAGGTAACAACCTAATATATCAATAGGAAACACTGAACAGATAGGAACAACGTCATGCAGATATTGAACAGTGCACAGTACAAGGAGCCGTTAATCTTTGGACAGAGTATGTGGCTCCTATTGTTTAAGCCAACAATAAACAAAATGGGATATTGAAAAGTAAATGCCCGCAGGGTGTACTTTGAGGGCAGTAGGAACAGTCTGTGAACTTTGTTCATGGGGTGTGAAGAAATAAACAGTTCCAATTAGGGTCTTGAAACCCCGATATGAGTTCTCTGTTGCTGTCACGCGGTAAGACAGATGATGAAATATAAGTCCAGAGATAATGTATATCATAAAGTCTGGAAAAGTATCTTGCGGATAGGGTGTATTATGTCCACTAAAGTATGAGACAGAGAGGCAGATAACGGGCAGGAATCCGAGACAAATTGAACTATAGGTTGCTGTCTCGTTAATAAAATCTGTTAAAAGGAATGGAACTTCTGTGTGAATGTTTTACAGAAGGGTCTTGTAGGTCAGTAAATCTTATCCTCTAATAAAGTGTGTTCAGCAAGCAGATATCGAAGGCTGGTGAGATAGCAGTCCTCAAATAAATAATAGCTGCCTTATGAGTAGAGTCTGTGAACCGGACTGATGGCTTCTGTGTACAGAAGTTGATAACAAGAGATCCAAAGTCTGGGTTGTACGGTAATATAAGGAGGAAAAAGGGCAGTGCACTTACTCTGCTCAAAGGAGCGAACTCCAGGTGTCCAAATCCCTTGGTGATCCTTACAGTTTATGCCACACATGAAATGTGTCCACCCGCAGTGGTAGAAATCAGCTGACGGATGGTTGAAGTCCTATAGCACATGCGTGATTACAGAAGCGGGGGTGGGACGCCGCTGTGTGGTTGATATTGATATCAGCAAATAAACAGATGAATAACCAACGCATTTCACCCCAATGGGACTTCCTCAGGGATCAGTAATCAGCAGTTGAATGAGGGATAGGGCAAACAGTGCCTAGATATAGTCCTCAAATTAACCTTTGCGCTCCGTGATTGGTCAGGGTCTTGAGTGACTTTGTAAAGTCATGCCCATATCCTTTGCTGAAGTCTGAATGAACTTCTAGTATATACCAAGGAAATAATCGCTTTAATGAGAAACAGGCAGTTTGAATAAAGAGATACAATGATGTTTGAAATGTAGCATAAGGTGGGGTTAAAGGAAGGTGTTTAAATCAAAATCAATATTCAGACCACTCGGTGTTAGTGTCTTGAGCGTGTAGATGTATTTAGCTTCTTCTTGTGAGATTATCTTAATATAACCCCCCCCCCCCTCTCCATGGCTTCTCAACTTTATGTATACCTAGAAATTTCAAAAGGGTATGATCATGATGATGATATCTGGAGAAGTGTTCGGGGACACTATGTGTCTTGAGTTAATTTTTTATATTTCTTTGATGTTCTGCAATTCTTGTAGAGAGTTTTCTGATCGTCCTCCCTATGTATTGCTTTCCACAGGGACATTCCAAAAGGTACACTACTCCTGCCGTGTCGCAGGTAAGTTTTTCTTTTATGGGGAACTCCTCCCCAGTGCTGTTTGAAATATAGGATGTTATTGGTTTTGTGCTTATGGACTTGCTATTCTTGCAAACTGTGCACCTGTTGCAAAAATAGAAACCTTTTGCTGTCTCATTTAGCCAGGTGCCTCCTTCCTTCTTTTTCGGGTTGATGGTGCTATTTACAAATCTAGTTTTAAGATTGTCTGATCTTCTGTAGACGAATTGCAGTTTGGGGGGTAGGATAGTCTTTAGGTCTTTATCTCCCAACAGAATGCCTCCATGCTTTTTGAAGATTTGTTCCACTTTTTTTGAATCCTTGCTATATTTCGTGATGAAGGGAAGGACTGGTTTATTTCTTAAAATGCGGTTATCTGATGGTGTTTTTCTATCAAACAAGCTGTCTCTCTCCATGTTCCTCACTTGGAGGTAAGCTGAATCGATGACTTCAGGTTTATACTTTTTTTCTAGGACTCTTTCCTTGAGAGTAAGGGCTTGTTCGTCGTATTGGGACAGGTTTGTGTAGTTCCGTCTTAGTCTAGTGTATTGACCTTTAGGAATGTTTTAGCCAATTTGGATGGTGGCTACTAGTTGTATGGATATTAGAGTTGCAGTCAACCTGCTTAAAAAAGTTCTTTGTGACAATCTGGCCTCCTTCTATATATATCTCTAGATCGAGAAATTCTACTTTTTGGTCACTGATGTGGCTGGTGAATGTTATATTCAGCTGGTTATTGTTAATGTACTGTAAAAATGATTTGTGGTTTGGTCGCCTTTCCAGATGCAAAATACGTCATCTATATACCTAAGCCATAGGTGGATGTTCTCAAAAAAAAGGGTTGTTGACAAAAATGTTTCATTCTTCCCAGTGGGCTACAAACAGGTTTGCGTAACTTGGCGCAAATTTAGGGCCCATAGCTGTCCCGCGAACCTGTCTGTAGTATTTCTCACTGGTCGAGAAGTAATTATGGTGTAACACAAAAGAAATGCTATCAATGAGAAATTCTGTCTGATCTGGGGGAGGCCTGATAATGTCTCAAGGAAAAATCCAGTATGGTCACAGCCTGCTCCATTATCTATAAAGGTGTAGAGAGATACTACATCGCAAGTAAGGAGAAGGAAATTCGGTTCCCATTTTATGTTTTTGAGAACTTCCAAGTGGCCGGTGTCTCGTAAATAGCTACGTTGTTGGGTAACTAGCAGTTGTAGGTAAAAATCTATGTAGCTAGACAGGTTGGTCATGTGAGACCCAATTCCGAGACAATGGGACGGCCAGGCGGGTTGTTGAGAGTTTTATGTATCTTGGGCTTCTGGTATATGACTGGGATTCTAGGGCAGTTAGGGGAGTAGGATCAGCAGTTCAACCTTCCAGACAAACTTCCCACAACTAGTCAAGAGGTTAAAATCTTAGAAATCTGATTTAACCCTGATGATTATGCCACCTGAAATTGGTAGCATAAACTAGAGGAAAGTTTGGCCAAGGTAGAAGACTGGAAGAGATGGAAAACGTCTCTACACAATACCTGATCCCATTCATTTTATATGTCCCTTATACTTTTCCAAAATCTTTTTGGGTCAGAATTAGTTAATGCAGTCTTCTTGAAAATGCTCCAGGGAAATAGGCTCAATCCAGTCAAACATTGTGCTATTTACAAATCAAGGAGTCATGGAAGACTGGGAATGGTGTTTCCAGTATTATTTTTGTCAGCTTTTGTTGTTGTTACAAGATTAGGGTATCTCATTTTATTAAAGCATGGATAGAAGGAGGTGTAATAAAGAGTTTTCGTGTCCTGCATGTGCATCTTCTACTAACATGTCTTTTATTATTATTGTTATTATTATAATTTATTTGTTAGGCGCCACAAGGTATCCGCAGCGCCGCACACAGTACTAACAGTAGACTATACAGGGTGAAACCATACAGAACAATGAACAAAAAGTACCAATACTTCAGAAACTCCGGCCAGTCATATGCAGTAAAGACGGAGTGGAAGAACAGGTATGGAGACAGGAGGGGAGGGGGCCCTGCTCATACGAGCTTACATCCTAAGGGAGGGTAAACAGACCAGGCACAAGAGGATCCAGTTGAGGCAAAAGGAGAGAAGGGAGGATGAGCAAAGGGAGGAGATGGGGGTTAAGTAGATGGTTGGTAGGCTTTGAGGGAGAGGTGAGTTTTGAGTGCACGTTTGAAGGAGCACAGAGTAGGAGAGATTTTAGCTTGAAAGTAACAAGACAATGGCAGATCATGGTTGGTCCAGTGAATAACTCCCCTAGAAGGGAGTTGGAAAAGAACCTCACAATGGGTGACATCATTGACATCCCAATGCATGAAATGAAAGCTGACATTACAATAGGCAAGAGCAGAAATGACATCACAATGAGTGACATCAACATTTATGCCACAATATGCGAGATCACTGATGACTTCCCAATGGTTGATATTATTCACATAACAATGGGCGACATGACAGATTACACTACAGTAGTTGACATCACAAGTGACATCACAATGAGTGTTGTCACTGAGGACTTCACAATGGTTGACTTGACAAAGAATGACATTAAAATTGATATCACAATGAGTGACATCACAGATGACATGACCCTGGGTGACAACACCAACTACATCACAAAATGTGAAATCACTGATTACCTCACAATGGAGGGTGGTAAGATGATTACACAGTAGATGCAACAACTAATTAAATCCCAATGGGTGAAATCACAATGGGTGGCATACAACATTACTACATACATCAGAATGATTTATATCACAATAAGTCACAGCACAGATGACGCCTCAATGGGTGACATCACTGATGACATAATAATGGAAGACTTCACATATAAGTAACTTACCTGACATCACAATGGGTGATATTACTGATTGCAATCACAATGATTGACAGCCCAATAATTTGCAAAATCATAGATTACACTCTCATTGAGTGGCATCACAGATAACAACAAAATGGGTGACATCCCTAATGACATCACACATGGCATAACAATGGGTGACATCACATATTACATCTTAATGTGTAAAATCATAGATGACATCATGATAGGTGACCACCAGATACATCCCAATACATGATATCACTGATGACCTCACAATGGGTGACATTAGATCACATTACAATAGTGGACATCACTGATGACCTCACAATAGGCAGTGTCACAGATACCTCAAAATAGATTACACCTATTATGATACCATCTGTTACATCACTGACAACTTTGAAATCACATCACAATGGGTGTAATCTTAGGTGACATAAAAATAGGCAACATCACAAATATCAAATAGGTGATATCACAGATGAGATCACAATGGATGACATCACTGATGACATTATAATGTGTTAAATCATAGGTGATAAAACATAGGTGACATCACCAATTGCTAGACAATATATGATGACCTCAAAATAGCTGACAGCTGAGATTATATTACAAAAGGTGACATGACAAAATATGACAATGTAATAACATAACATTGTCCTATACAATGTTACAACATTGTGATATAATAAAGAGTGAGATCAGTAATGACCTCATAATATTATTATTATTATTATTATCGTTTATTTGTAAGGCGCCACAAGGTTTCCGCAGCGCCGTACATGGTACAAACAGTAGACTATACAGAGTAAGACAGTACAGAACAATAAACACAAAGTAGTTGATGTCACACATTATCTCAAAATAGCTGACACCATTGATGAAATCAGAATCAGTTATATGACTTACGACATTCAATATGTGAAATCATATAACATATTAAAAGGGTTGACATAACAGAATACACCCTAATCTAATGAATAACATCACAATTCCTAAAATCACTCATGACATCACCATAGTGAATTCACAGTTGGCAACATCACTGATGACATCAAAATGGGCATCATTACAGATGACACCACAATTGGTGACATCACTTGAGACACTACAATAAGTGACATCAGAAATGATCTCACAATGAGTGGCATCATTGATCTCACAATAGGTGATATCAAAGTTGACATTACAATAGATGACATCATTGATTACATCTGAATGATTGACATCACACCACAGACGGCATTACAATAGGTAACATGATTGGTGACATCATAATGGGTGACATTACATATGACATCACAGTGGGAGCCACCATTGACATTACATGAGGTTACATTACTGACTGCTGAAATCACAGATGACATTACAATGGGTGGGTTACGACTAGAGATGGGCGGGCTCGGTTCCCAGAGATCCGAATCCACCCGAACTTCGCCTATCCGAGTACCGAGCCGAGCACACTCGGTACTCTCCCGCCCGTTCGGTATCGAAATCGAGGCAAAACGTCATTGTGACGTATTTGTATTTCTGAGCTCGGTTCTCGCGAGATTTGAAAAGCATAAATACCCGCCTCCACAGCAATCCATCGCCATTTGACAGAGGGAGAGAGCTGGGATAGGTCAAAGGCTATATAAGCGCAGGGACAGAGCAATAATTGTACACATTATTGTTTCAATTCTATTCTATACAATTCTATTATTAATACCAATTCTATTAGCAATTGTTAGAGCAGTAAGAGAGGAGGATAGAGGAAGCTTTTTTTTAAATTTTTGGCACTACAAGTGCTTTGGGGTGTCACATATTCCCCAGTGTGAAACAATAATTTTTCTTGCTGTCAAAAGTGATATTTATCAGCAGTATCTATACAATTTTTTGCACTACAAGTGGTTTAGACTCATTCAAATGGATACAAAGCAGTCCACATAGGAGCAGAATCAGCAACCAGGTTCTGTCACCAGTCCTAATGATAGTGTTCCCAGTACATCATCTGGTAAAGGCGATGTAAAAGTACATAGTCTTTTTAAATCATGGAAAAAAACACACACACAAAATTTTTTAACGTGTTGAAGCGAAAAAGAAGTCTACACACGCAGTGGCAAAAAAATAATGAGGCCTTTGCCTTTCTCTATTAGTGGCAGATCAAAAAATGTTATTGAGCCTTCTTCTTGTACGGTCACTCGTGACCAAGCAAGACCAAGTAATTTGGAGTCTAAAAGTGGTGCACAACTACTGTTACGCGTGAAAGCCGAGCTGCAAGAAAACAGTAAGGCATTAGAGGATAATGTATGCTCTGAATCAGAAATGACAACAATCCCTGTAGAGAGTCCATCCACCAGTGGTATGTCTAATCGTGAGCATTTTGTTAGTGTACCCATAAAGAAGGGCCCTTTCAGCAGTTCTGCTGATGTGTGCCTGAACAGCCCGAGTGTAGCCAGTGATACACAAATTGAGGATGCCACTTTGGAATTAGAAGAGGATGATGGGGAGATTTGTGTAGGCAATGAGGGCGCTAATGAGGATGTTGATGAGGATGAGGTTGTTTGTGTAAGTCCTGCACCAGTGGCAGCAGTTCTGGCACGTGACAAGAAAAAGGCCATTCTCATGCCTGGCCATAAAACAAAAAAATCCACTTCTTATGTGTGGAATTATTTCTACCCAAATCCAGACAACAATTGTATAGCCATTTGTAGTGTATGTCAAGCCACAGTCAGTTGAGGGAGGGACCTTAACCATCTTGGAACCTCGTCTATGTTACGCCATTTGACGAGAGTTCATGGCAAAGTGTTGGGAAAAGCTGAAATTTCTTCCAAAAAAATTACAAGCACTCCATCATCAGCTAGGACCCTCCGGTCACCGACATCCCGACGGCTACAAAATACACCCACCACACCATCCTCATCAATATCCTCAGTAGCGCTCGGAGTTAGCCAGGCATCCCACTTAAGGCTGGATGACTCCTGCACTATTATTGATTCCTCTGAAGAAAACGTTAGTCCCACTGCTGCTGCTGTTGCTGCTGCTGGGGGTGAATCGTCAGCCCAGAGGCAGGTCAAGAAAATGAGCAGTCCTACATTTCAGCAATTAACTGTGAAACAATCATTTGATAGGGGAAGCAAATATGACAGCAGTCACCCAGTCGCCAAGCGAATCACAGACGCTATGGCTGCCATGTTAGTGTTAGATTTGCGCCCAATATCCACAATAAACGCAGCTGGTTTTTCACAGTTAATTGAGGTTTTGTGTCCGCGTTACAGAATTCCATCGCGACACCATTTTTCCCGTAAAGCTATTCCACAACTATACCAAAAAGTGTGTACAAATGTAGAGATTGCGCTGAAAAATGCCATTCTGCCCACTGTACACTTAACCACAGATATGTGGACAAGTGGAAGTGGTCAAACCAAAGACTATATGACTGACAGCCCACTGGGTTGGTCATTCAACTTCACCAGCAGGAACAGCAGCAGCATGTACACCACTACGTAACATTTGTCACAGGCAGGCCACTCTTTGTATCACCGGCTTCAGTAACAGGCATACAGCTGACAATTTGTTATGCACACTAAGAGATGTGATTGATACATGGCTTATACCACTTGGACTCTCCCCAGGATATGTCATTTCTGATAACGCCAACAATATAGTGCGAGCATTACAGCTGGGTGAATTTCATCACATTCCCTGTTTTGCTCACACCATCCACTTGGTGGTGCAGAGCTTCCTATGAAATAACCGTGAGGTGCAGGAGATGCTTTCGGTGGCCCGTAAAATTTTAGGCCATTTCAGGCATTCTGCCACAGCATGTAGGAGATTACAGCAGCTCCAAGAGCAGTTTAACTTGCCCTGCCACCAACTTAAGCAAGAGGTGGTAACTCGGTGGAATTCCACCCTGTACATGCTTCAGAGGATGGAGGAACAGCGCAAAGCCATCCAAGCATATCGCACAAGTCATGACATTGTGAAAGGAGGGGGGATGTATTTCACTCTTGCATAGTGGGGAATCCTTTCAGTGCTGTGCAAGGTGCTGAAACCATTTGAAGTTGTGACATGTGAGGTCAGTGCAGACTCTGCTAGTTTGAGCCAAGTCATTCCTTTAATTAGACTATTGGAAAAGCAGCTTGAGAAAATGAAGGAGGAGCTGAAAGCAAGCAATTCAGCAAAGTATGTTGGCCTTGTCGATCAAGTACTTAATTCGCTTCACAATGATCCTCGAGTTATTAAGATGTGAACTTTTGCAAGGACCTATAGCTCAGCAAGTTGTCCGCTGAACTGGGCCTTGGCTTGACGACGTGTCCTCCTTCAGTTTCTCAAGCAGCTGCTGCTCGTAAAAAATTACATTTTCAAAAAAGAAACAGGAAAGACGCAGGGGGCAGACCAGAACAGTTTAACATCTGGGCTGGTTTGAAGGATTTTTCTAAAAAATGTGTGACCTTGCCTATAACTCTAATATGAGTATTAACATGCAAAGGATGGTGGAGGATTATTTTCAAGAGGTAATTGATATGGAAATGTCAGACAGTCCCTTTCCATATTGGGAGGAAAAGCAGGCCATTTGGAAACCCATGTACAAACTTTCTTTGCAATATCTAAGCTGCCCACCCTCCAGTGTGTACTCTGAACGAGTGTTTAGCACAGCCGGGAACTTAGTCAGTGATCGCCGTAGAAAGTTACTTCCCAAAAATGTGGAGAAAATGATGTTTATAAAAATGAACTACATCTTCTACGAGGAAGGCCTTTGCCATCAAAGACATCCAAGCACTAACTGTTCTCTAATGGCGGATTCAAGCGGCGATGAATTGATAGTCTGTGATGATGACGTACACACTGATGAGGTTGAGGATGAAGCTGAAGATGATGACGATAACATATTTTTAAAACTTTCTATTTAAGTGTAGGGTGCAATCTACCCCCAAAGAGGAAAAGGACTTGGGGCATTTCTATATCACGTACCGTCTTGAAAGGCTGCTGTTTGGGCAATTTCTCATTAAGGGTAGGGTCTCATATACAGACTGACCCCAAACTGGCTTTGTCCATTTCAATTAATATTGTACAGTCTATAACGGCTGAATTTTTTGAGTATTTCCGACAATTGGAGGGGGGTCTAGAGAGACAGAAACCAAACTGCCTTTGTCCATTTCTTTACATATTTAACTATAAGTGTAGGGTGTAATAGAAAGATGATGGCTGCATTGCCAATATACATAAATGGAGAGGAAGGCAATCTGGTTTGTGTGTAGAATTAATGAAGGCCTACCAGGAATTAAACTGTTTTTTTGATAATTTATTAGCTTTACAATTACATTACTTATCCAAGAAACAGGTGGAGCACTACATTTGGATATTTTTTCCCCAAAAACATTGATTTTAAACAAAATAGCAAAACAAAACCAAAACACGCAATGGCAGTTTTGCAAAACCAAAACACAACAGTAATCCAGATCCAAAACCAAAACACGGAGGTCAGTAAGCAACTCTAGTTACGACTAATAGTATTATCATGCGCTTGTAGAAGCAGTTGTAGAAGTCTTCATCTATAGCAGCGGCCTTCTCCGTAGAGGTGGTTATGCTCACAGGTAGTCAGATGCCCCCAGGACTTACACTCAATGTAGTACAAGCTTATGAACGTACTGCCGCCCGAGATAGCGGGAGATGGTACAAGCGGAGTAAGGGATAAGCCAAAAGTCTAGGGTCTGAAGCAGGAGATGTGGTCAGGTACAGGCAAATGGTCAGGGCTAGCAGCGTTCAAACGAGGTCTGGGTAACAAGGCAAAGGTCATGGCAACGAGCAAACAATCAAGATCCAGGTTCCAGGCAGCAGGTCATACACAGTAATCAATCCAAAGGTTTCACAAAAAGCAACAGGAGCAGGCAAGCAGACAGGGTACTAAGCGCTATAACCGGCAGGGAGGCCGTGATTATTCTTTAAATAGACTGCGTGCATGCACCTGACTGTTTGACAGCTGGCCGGATGCGATGGCAGTGGAGAGAGCACGTCCCGGTTGTTGCCCAGGCAACTGGGGCAAAGAAAGTGGAAGTGATGTCCTGGTCACCATGGAGACAGCCGGGACGCCGACAAGCTGGGCAGAGCGTTTCCCCTGACCACCGCAGCTCGTGGCAAGGTGATACCAAAAATTACATAATAATGGGTAACATCATATATGAATGCATAACTGACAGCCTCATAACATATGAAATCACAGATGACGTTGAAATGATTGACAACACAAAATACATCACTATATAAAATATAACCAATTAAATCATACATACATAATACATAAAATTGTCACCGATGACATAAAAATGAGTGATAGCACTCATGACATCACACTGATTGACATCCTAATAACATCACTGATGATGAAAGACATCATTGAGATTGTAATATGTAACATCACAAATGATATCACAATAGGTGCCATCACTGATTATTTAACAATATACAAGATCGCTTATTATATTATGATTGGTGACATCACAATGAGTGATATCACAAAATACATCAAAATGGGTGACATCACAATCAGTATCATAACTGAAATCAAATTTGTTAACACCATGGGCGACATTACAGATTATATCACAGTGACTGACGTGACAATAAGTGACATCACAATGGCTGAAAACATTGACATGAGAGTGTGTGATATCAAAGAGGAAATCAAAGTGGGTAACATCAAAGATGACATAGCTATAAATTACTTCATAATGAGTGACATCCCTGATGACCACACACTGTTTATATCACTGGACCTCCAAATGAGTGACACCACTGATGATCATGATTACAATGGTTAACGGTACTGATGACATAATATTGTGTTGAACCATTGATGACATCACAAAATGAGACATCACCAATTACATCACAATATGTGAGATCACAGATGACTTCATACTGGGTAACATTATTAAATCCACAATGGTTGACATCAATGATGACAGCCGTTAAGACAAAATGTGTGACATCAATGATGAGATCACAAAGGGTGAAATCACAATGTGTTAAATCATAAATTACATCAAATAGGTGATATTACCAACTACTTCACAAAATGTGAGATAACAGATAAACTCACAATGGACGACATCAATGACATCACAATTGTTGACATCGAAGAAACATCACAATTGATATCACATCACATGACACCATAATGGGTAACATCACTAATAATGTCATAATATGTCAAGTCCGAGATAACATCTGTAGGTGAGATCAATAACAATGTACAACATCATTGACTAAATATGACAGTGCAATAGGTGACATCACTGATGATATAATGTGACAAATCATAGATGACATCAAAAAGGTGACATCAGCATGTAGATCACAATATATGAGATCACTGAAAGAATATTTGACATAATTTAAATAACAATGAGTGACATCACAGAGTGACATATTTGATGCGCTCACAATATGTAAAGACACTGATCACCTCCCAATTGGAGACACCACTGATGACATCACAATGTGACAAATTAAATCACAATGGATGGCATCATTGATGATATCATAATGTGACAAATAATAGATGACATCACAATAGGAAAAAACAATTACAATATATGAGATCACTGATCACCTCATAATGGGTGAAATCACTGTCATCAGTATGGATGACATCACAATAGGTGTCTTTACCAATTTTCTGGGCATTATATTTTACTTATGGCAATCCTTATTTAAATAAGGTTTGCACTTTAATCAGCTGCAAGGTCCTTGCATTGCCCCCTTAATACTGCCAATGTGAAGGAATTGGTGGTCAGTGGACAGCAACAGGCAGCCAATCGTGAGGTTGCCTGTTGATGAATGGTGTCAGACAGGAAGTGAAGTAAGTCTGAGGAACGATGCTGCAGAAGAGCAGCTACAGGTAAGTGAGAGGCTTCACATATATAACTATAGGGAGAGGGGGGCTGCACATATATAACTATAGGGAGAGGTGGGCTGCACGGATATAACTATAGGGAGAGGGAGGCTGCTCAGATATAGCGATAGGGAAAGGGGGCTATATATATATATAACTATAGGAAGAGGGGGGCTGCTCAGATACAACTATAGGGAGAGGGGGGCTGCTCAGATACAACTATAGGGAGAGGGGGGCTGCTCAGATACAACTATAGGGAGAGGGGGCTGCTCAAATATAACTATAGGTAGAGGGGGGCTGCATATATATATATATATATATATATATATATATATATAAAACAATAGGGAGAGGGGGGTTGCACATATCTAACTATAGGGAGAGGGTGGCTGCTCAGATACAACTATAGGGAGAGGGGGCTGTTCAGATACAACTATAGGGAGAGGGGGGCTGCTCAGATATAACTATAGGGAGAGGGGGGCTGCACATATATAACTATAGGGAGAGGGGTAGCTGCACAGATATAACTATAGAGAGAGGGGGTGCTGCACAGCTATAACTATAGGGAGAAGGGAGGCTGCACAAATAACTGTAGGGAGAAGAGGGCTGCACAGATATTATTATAGCTAGAGGGGGACTGTATATATATAACTATAGGAGAGGGGGAGCTGCACAGATATAGCTATAGAGAGAGGGGGCTGCACAGTTATAACTATAGGGAAAGGGGGGCTTCACAGATATAACTATAGGGTAAGGGGGGCTGCACAGGTATATAACTATAGGGAGAGGGGGGGTGCACAGGTATATAACTATAGGGAGAGGGGGGCTGCACAGATATATATCTATAGGTAGAGGGGGGTAGGGGGAGCTGCACAGATATATATCTATAGGGAGAGAAGGGGACTGCACAGATATATATCTTTAGGGAGAGGGGGGCTGCACAGAAAAAACTATAGGGTGGGGGAGGCTGCATATGCAAAACTATAGGGTGGGGGGGTCTGCACATACAAAACAGCTATAATGTGTGAAGCAAAGGAAGGGGGTGCTATAATGTGTGAGGGAATGGGGGGGCTGTCTTAATAGTACATGAGTGTTAGGTTTAGTGGTGGAGTTTAGGTGGGAGCTAATTACTTAATGGGTGCTATTTCATTTGTGTGATGGTGGGGCAATTTAATTTATTGGTGGGTCCTATTAAATTAAGATGGGAAGGGACCTTTAATTTAATGCTGGGGTGGATAGTTTGGAGAGGAGGGCTATTTAGTGGCCTAGTGGTTAGCACTTCTGCCTCACAGCACTGGGGTCATTAGTTCAATTCCCGACCATGGCCTTACCTGTGGAGAGTTTGTATGCTCACCCTGTGTTTGTGTGGGTTTCCTCCTGGTGCTCCGGTTTCCCCCCACTCCAAAAAAAATATACTGGTAGGTTAATTGGCTGCTATCAAAATTTAACCTAGTCTCTGTGTGTGTGTGTGTGTGTGTGTGTGTATGTTAGGGAATTTAGACTGTAAGCTCCAATGGGGCAGGGACTGACGTGAATGAGTTCTCTACAGCGCTGCGGAATTAGTGGCGCTATATAAATAATTGATGATTATGGTTTATTAGATGTGAATATTAATTATTTAATGCCAGGATGGTTGTGGTATATGGTTATATTAAACTTAAATGCTATTAGTTTATTTCTTGGGCTGTTCGGATGGAGAGTAAAAGGTCTATTTATTAAATGGGAATACTATAAATTTAATGTTGGGGCTATAGAGAGGCTTGATTATTAAATGTGGGTGTTATTAATTTAATGCCGAGGTTTGATTGGAGTTTTCTAAATTTCATTTACCCATTTTTTTTTCAAATAGGGCCTCCAACATTCCAGGATCCAGACAAGCAGCAACTGATCTAAAGAAACCAGAAGCCACAGGTGGTGAATGTGACAACAACAGGTAGGAAAGAGCAGGACAGTCTGCCAGCTGTCCTGAATCTGGTAGGACAGTCCTGAATTTGTGTGACTGTCTTGCTTAGTCAGAATTTGGCCCGACTGCAAGGACAGTTGGGAGGTATGTCCCACTTCACTTCACAGTGTACTACTTATGAAGGTAGAGCTGCGTGCACCTAACAGTAGTGCACACAGTTTTGCCTGTGTGTTTGTCTAAAATGTATCTAAAATAATAACCCCCCTATTTTAAGAGCCCCAGGCCCCCCAGAGCCTTAATCCAGCTATGATGATATTTTAGTGGTTCTTGCATTGATTCAATTGCTTGCCTTCTATATTACACTGATCCCATTCTCAGATCACTTTGTTGAACATATGACCAGCCCCCATTGAACAGACAATATCATTAACCCTGTCTCCTTTGAACTTAGTATATCAGTTTAATCATAAATGAAATGACAATAAGTGACCAATTATATCATCATATAAGAAATCACTGATGACCTCACAATGGGTGACATCAAAGATGACATTACGATAGGAGACATCACAAATTACATCACAATGGGTAATATCACTTAAGACATCATAATAAATAAAAATTATAGATGCCATTGCAATAGGTGAGATCAATGAGGACTTCACAATGGAAGAAATAATAGATATCACATCTGGTGACATCAAAGATGACGTTAGAATAGGTGCCATCACAACTGACAAACCAGTAAGTGATATCCCAATAAGTGACATTATTGATGACAAAATTTGTCAAATCATAGATGACATAACAATAGGTGAGCTCACCAATTAATTCACAAAATGTGAGATCATTGATGATCTCACAATGGAGAAAATCAATGACAAAACAATTTGATCACATCTCAATAGGTGATATCACAATTGTTAACATCATAATATTTCAAATCATAGAATGCCTTACAATAGGTGACAACACCAATTACATTGCAAAACATGAGATCACTGAGGACCTTACAATAGGTGAAATCTTTGACATCACAGTGTGTGACATTATAGACAGCATTACAATAGGTGACATCACTAATGACCTCACAATGGCTGACATTAAAATGGGTAACATCACTGATGATATAATGTATTAAATAATAGGTGACATCACAATAAGTGATTTCACAAATTTTATCACAGATGGGCACAACATCCATGACATCACAATTAGTGACATCACTGATAACAACGTGTCAAATCATAGATGACATCACCATTTACATTACAATGTGAGGGATCAGTGATGATCTTTGAGAGGATGAAATCTTTGACATCATAATGTGTGATATCATCGAAGACATTACAATTGGAGACATAACTAATGACCTCACAAAGGGTGTCTTCACAAATTACATTACAATGCGTAACATCACTGATGACATCAGAATGTGTGAAATCATAGATAATATCAAAATGGGTGACATTAAACAATGCATCACAACGGCTAGCCATACACTGGGTTACATAACAAATGATAATGACTGATAATGAGTGAGATTCCTAATGACTTCACAATACTTTATGTCCCTGATTTTCTCTGATTTCCTCAGAATGGCTGACAACAGTGATAACATCACAACAAGTGACATTAATGATTACATCACAGTGGGTGACATCAGAATTGATGACAATATATATGACATAACAATGAATAAGATCACAAATTACATCACAATACGTAAGACCATTGAAGACCTCACACTAGTTGACATCAGAAAAGGTGACATAATAGATGACACAACAAGAGTTAACATCACAAATGATATCACAATGTCATTATTATAATAAGTGAAATCAGCAATCACATCACTATACATGAGATCAAGGATAACCTCACAATGGGTGACATAATTGACATCACCATCTGTGAAATCACATATGACATTACAATGAGTGACATCACAGAAAACATCATAATGGGAGACCACACAATGCATGACATCACTGATAAAATATTAATGTGTAAATATATACATAACATATATACATTACATTAGAATTGGCGAAATCACTAATTATATTCCAATACGTGAGATTACTCATGACTTCACAATGGGCGACATCACAGATGACATAATAAGTGACATCACTAATGACAGCATAATTGGTGAAGTCACAATGGGCAACATAATGTTTCAAATTATAAATGACATCACAAAATACATCACAATATGTGAGATTACTTATTACATACAATGTGTGAAATTATTAGCATCACAATCTGTGACATAAACAATCACAATATGTGAAATAACTGAATGTGTGACATCACAGATGGCACTACGAAAGGTGACATCAGAAATTGAATTAGAGATATCACAGTGAGTTATATTTCAATGTATGACATAACTGGTGACCTCATAATGTATCAAATCATAGGTGACAAACAATTGGAATGCCACCAAAGGGGCGTGGCCACATAATGTTGGGGGCATGGTCAACGTGGGGCACGACAGGGCTTCTTTAGACAAGACATATTGGGAGAGATTTAATTGCCGACAATGTGGCAAGCAGACATCGTGCTCATTTTTCGTCGCACCACATAGAGGCGCAAGGAAAAATTGGAGGAGATATCTTTCAAATCTCCAAAGTGTCTCGCGGACGTTCTGGAGACACTTCGCTGCTAATTGAATTCCCCCATTATGTATTAAAATGGTGTTGCTCTCACCTAGCTGTAGCTGCAGCTTCTACAACCTAGTACTAGATTCTTACATGGATCCTGGAATGTTGAGACCTGCTGGAAAATGTAAATATAGAAAACCGAGCAATAATAATAATAACACCGATAACATAGATCACACAGTATATAATACATACATTATAATAAAAATATTACATTTTTCACAGACTGCCCAGCCACATCACTCCACCCCCTCAGTTACATCCTGATTCAAGCCATCCCTGCCACATCACACCACGCCACTCCCAGACATATCATCATCACCATTTATTTATATAGCGCCACTGATTCCGCAGCACTGTACAGAGAACTCACTCACATCAGTCCCTGCCCCATTGGGGCTTACAGTTTAAATTCCCTAACACACATACACACACACACACACACACACACACACACACACTTGTTAGCAGCCAATTAACCTACTAGCATGTTTTTGGACAGGGACATTATGACCCCCCAAAACATATTTTAACCCCAAGACACATTATAAATTGCCCCAGGCACAGTATGACACACCCAGGGCTGCCAAGAGGAATTCAGGGCCCCGGTACAACAAATTGATGGGGCCCCCCCTTATAGTTGAGTAAGCAAAAAAAAATTGCGTCACCTAACGGCACCGCAAAATTTTTCAGGAGTGCGGTCACACAATTGGGGGCGTGGCAATGCACCATTGGGGCGTGGCTAGCACAACAAAATCACTGGGTCCTGAATTCCCCAGAGCGTGACATTTGTCCAAGCACTCCTGACTGTCACTCACCAGACTGTGAGTGCTTCTTCCCGTGTATTTAGGAACCGTGGCCGTCCACCATCCTGAGGGTCTGCGCATGCGCAGCCCTTTCAAACCTTCAGTACCTGTTCCTTTAGTTAATTGGCTGATCAGGCAACACTCCCTATTTAAAGCACCTGAGTTCCATACCTCGTTGCCTGATCTTGGAGTCTCATTCCCCATGAGCCTCTGAAGGTGTTCCTGTGTTTCCTCGTGTATTCAGCGCTGCTGATTCCTGTGGTTTCCAGACCACTTCAACTCTCCTGTGGTTTCCAGACCACTTCAACTCTCCTGTGTTTCATCGTGACTGTTTAGCTGATTCCTATCCGCTGCCTCCGCGCACTACAGTCTTCAGCTCACTTCAACTCTCCTGTGTTTCATCGTGACTGTTTAGCTGATTCCTATCCGCTGCCTCCGTGCACTACAGTCTTCAGACCACTTCAACTCTCCTGTGTTTCATCGTGACTGTTTAGCTGATTCCTATCCGCTGCCTCCGTGCACTACAGTCTTCAGACCACTTCAACTCTCCTGTGTTTCATCATGACTGTTTAGCTGATTCCTATCCGCTGCCTCCGCGCACTACAGTCTTCAGCTCACCTCAACTCTCATGTGTTTCCTCGAGACTGCACCAGCTGATTCCTATCCGCTGCTCTCCGTGCTCAACAGTTCCAGCTCAGCTCTACTCTCCCGTGTTTCATCGTGACTGCACCTGCTGATTTCTACCCGCTACCTCCGTGTACCTGCAGAGTCCTGCTGGCTGCTACTCCTCAGCTCTACTCGTGTCTGCAGCAGCTGATCCGCTCTCCGTGCTTCTCAGTGTTCCTGCCAGTGTCTACTCGCCAGTCTGCATCGGATCTACACCTCGCTGCTTTCATCTCGTTTAGACCATCTCTACTCTTCAGGGTCCTCCAGGAGTCCAGTTCTACATACTACTGCTTCCTGAGTATTTGTTGTTATCCCTGTTGGTCTACCTACCTGTGCGCTGCACCTACTTGATTACCGCTTCACCCTCCAGGGACTTCGCATCCTGCCGGCCTCCAGCCGTTCAGGTATCTCTGCACTCCTGTCTGACAGCCTGCTCCTGAACCACGGTATGCATACTTCTCATTGACTGTGCTGGTGTATTGCATATCTTGCTGGACTGAGTTGTTCTCCTCTGGAGCTTACTATCCGCTGAGACTATTGCCATCATTGACTGTGTTATCTTTTGCCCGGATAGTTTCTGTGACTTTGTATTATTGCAGTGCTGTTCAGTCATTACTATATTGTGCTTGTCATTGTGGATCAAGTTCAGGGTGCCCGTGTATCCTCTGTATTGCAGTCTCTCCCCGTGCTCCTCCTCACATATATATTCAGTGGTACAACTTACTAGAGGCAGACCACTGATCCCTGTTCCCTGTGTCACCTGTTCCAGTGTCCTCTCACATAGCAGTGGTACAACTTGCTAACGCAGACCACTGACTCCCCGGATACCTCCACCTGGATTCCATTCCTTCACCTAGACAGCGGTACAACTTGCTAAACGCAGACCGCTGACTCTCATCACCTCCTCGTTGCTGTTGGACATTCCTCTTCACTATAGCAGTGGTACAACTTGCTACCGCAGACCACTGACTACCCTCACGTTTCCTTTGCCCATTCAGTTCCTCGTGTACTACTACATATATATTACCAGTGCTGCTAGTCATAGACTTTCACGAGCATCTCTATCATCTGCTGTCTCCTGTTCCGTGATCACCCCGCTACCAGAGTACCATATTACCATCTATACTGCTCTGGTAAGCCCATCACCTGGTGATCCCTGGGTAAAGACTCCTAGTGCCCGTGACACTGACTTTCAGGACATCTAGCACCCTTGTGTAGTATAGGAAGAATGCAGTGTGTACAGAAAGAGTTTAGTCTTGGCCTGCGCCCACTGGGCTCACCAAACACTCACCAAACATTGGCATTGTCCCTACTACAATCACAACATTTCCCACACTATGCTGCTCTGTCCTACCTGTTCTTCTCACTTTTACCACATGTGGCTGCTGGTTTCTTTAGTTGCAACTTGTCTGGATCCTGGAATGTTGGAGAACCTATTTGGAAAAAAAATGGCTACATTTAGAAAATTACAGCCAGTCCCACCGTTAAATCAATAGCATCCATGATTAATTATTAGGCCTTCCTCCAGTCCCAACATTAAAATAGCATTCCCATTACCCCGCAAACAAAATAGCAGCCATTAATTAGCCACCATCTACCTCACACACACTACATTGCCAAAAGCTCCGTGCCATCACACACACATTACTGTGCCCCTTTATCATCACCATGCTATGCCCCCTTATGATCACACTGCGCCCTCCGAGCTGCTTGTCCCTCCTTTCTTTAACCCCCTGTGCCATGCTGCTTGTCCCTCTTTTCTTTAACCCCCTGTGCCATGCTGCTTGTCCCTCTTTTCTTTAACCCCCTGTGCCATGCTGCTTGTTGCTCGTATTTTAACCCCTCTGTGCCCCCCTCGTTTTTTAACCCCTCTGAGCCCCCCTCGTTTTTTAACCCCTCTGAGCTCCCCTCGTTTTTGAACCCATCTGAGCCCCCCCTCGTTTTTTAACCCATCTGAGCCCCCTCTCATTTTTTAACCCATCTGAGCCCCCCCTCGTTTTTTTAACCCATCTGAACCCCCCTCGTTTTTTAACCCCTCTGAGCCCCCCTAATTTTTTAACCCATCAGAGCCCCCCTCATTTTTTAACCCATCAGAGCCCCCCTCATTTTTTAACCCCTCAGAGCCCCCCTCGTTTTTTAACCCCTCTGAGCCCCCCCTCGTTTTTTAACCCCTCTGAGCCCCCCCTTGTTTTTTAACCCATCTGAGCCCCCCTAGTTTTTTAACCCATCTGAGCCCCCCTCGTTTTTTAACCCCTCCGAGCCCCCCCTCGTTTTTTAACCCCTCTGAGCCCCCCCATTTTTTAACCCATCAGAGCCCCCTCATTTTTTAACCCATCAGAGCCCCCCCCCTCGTTTTCCTCCCTGCACTTACCTTTTGTTCTCTCTTCTTTCTTGGTCATCTCTGCTGCTCTGTGCTCCATTGCTCCAGACTAACTGAATGCTGGCTGTGACACCCAGCATTCAGTCAGTCTGGAGCAATGGAGCACAGAGGAGCAGAGAGGAGGGACGCCGGCGCCGCGATCACGTGAGTATGTTTTTTTTTTTATTTTAACTACCCTGCTCCCCCCATCCAACGACCGAGCCCCCCCCCCCCCAAAAAAAAATAAGCAAAAAAAAAAATCATCGGCGCTAGGGCCCGGGCCGGGCCCCCTGACATGCCCGGGCCCAGGTAATTAGTACCTGCCCCCCCCCTCTCGGCGGCCCTGGACACACCCCCCAGCCCACTGTACTTACCTATGCTGCTGACAGAAATCCCTTATGACTTCACAATATTTTATGTACTGGATTACCTCAAAAGAACTAACAACAGTGATTCACAATGAGTGACACCTCTGGTGACATCACAGCGGGTGACATAAAAATTGGTGACATATGACATCAGAATATGTAAGATTACTGAAGTCCTCACAATAATTGACATCAGAATGGGTGACATAACAAGAGCTGACATCACAAATGATATCACAATGTATGATATCACAATGAGTGAATGGATGACCTGACAATAGATGACATCACTGATAAACTCACAAAGTGTGACACCACTGATGACATCAGAATTGGTGACATCCACATTTACATCATAATGCGAGTATCAGGCACAGAACCCGCTGACCACCTGGTTGGGATGTGGAGCTCCCACAAACCTCTGACCACCACTCTCCTCTCTCAGTGGGTCCCCGGGCTTGCTCTGGCAGGCACTATCAAAACCATCCCTTTTCAAAACTACTTCCATTCACCTGATTGATTGAGTGCCTGTCAGCCCTGTCTATTTAAAGCACCTGTCTCCTTACCTGAGTTTCAGTCTGGCTCCTGTTCTCCTGGTGCAGAGTATTACCACCTTTACCTGCTTCCAGTTCTCCAGTGTTACAGCATTATCCTGCTGCAGAGTATTACCACCTTTACCTGCTTCCAGCTCTCCAGTGTTACAGCATTATCCTGCTGCAGAGTATTACCACCTTTACCTGCTTCCAGTTCTCCAGTGTAACAGTATTATCCTGCTGCAGAGTATTACCACCTTTACCTGCTTCCAGTTCTCCAGTGTTACAGCATTATCCTGCTGCAGAGTATTACCACCTTTACCTGCTTCCAGTTCTCCAGTGTTACAGTATTATCCTGCTGCAGAGTATTACCACCTTTACCTGCTTCCAGTTCTCCAGTGTTACAGTATTATCCTGCTGCAGAGTATTACCACCTACACCTGCTCCCAGCTCTCCAGTGTTACAAAATTCATCCTGTTTCTACCAGTCTCCATCTCCTGCACATCAGTGCTTCTGTTCACTCTCTATCTGCAGACCATTGGACTTCCTTATGATCCTGACCCTAGGGGCCTCCTAGCTCCACAGGACCTCTGTGCCTCATCTACCTGCAGAATATATTCCTCATTATTACTCCTATCAGCAACCATCCTACTCCTGTGACTTGGTTCTCCTCTTGGTTTTGCTTGTGACTCTCCTTGAGAACTGCGACCTGCGGTTAGGGAGCCGCATAGTCCAAACTCCCTTGTGGGGGTCCTGGGTGAATACCTTCTTTTCCGCTTCACTCCGAGCTTCTTGGAGGGTAGCATCAACTCAAGCAGACCATACGGGTCCTTGCAGACCCTAGAGCGTGACAGCGAGAAGTAATCGATTACATCATAATAGGTGAAATCAACAATCACATCACTATACATGAGATTAATGATAACCTCTCAATGGGTGACATGATTGACATCACAAATGAAATTAGAATAATTGATATCACAGGTGACTACACAGTGGATGACATCATAATGTGTCAAATCATACGTGACCACACAATGGGTGATATCATTAGGGTCACAATAGGTGACATCACATATTACATTACAGTAGGTGACCTCACTAATGACATAATAATGTGTCCAATCATAAATAATATGTCAATAGATGACATCAGCAATTACATCACAATGTGTGAGATCACAGATCATATTATAATAGGTAACATCTTTGACAACCTCCATTGATGAAATCACAGATGGCATCATAATGGGTGAAATGACAGTGGGTGAAATCATCAATAGCATCATAATGTGTCAATTCATAAATGACAACACAATAGGTGGTATCATATATTATATTACAGGAGCTTTTATGTCACAATTAATAACATTACAATGGCAATAAAATAGACAACATCCCAAATTACATCACAGTGGGTGACATCAAACTAGGTTATGACATCACAATGTATCACATGATAACATGATAGTAGATTACATCAGGAATTACATCACAATACGTGATATCACTAAATACCTTACAATAGTTAACATCGCAATGGGTGACATAACAGATGACATAAGAGCTGATATCACTAATCACATCACAATCGGTGCCATCACAATGAGTTACATCCTTATGACCCCAAAATAGATCAATTCTATGGTCACCTTAGAATGGGTGACATCCTTAATGACATCAGTCAGTGACATCACTAATAACATAATAATGATAAACTGGTAAATTGATGACATCATTGACCTCACAGTGGGTGAGTCATCAGTGATATCATGTATTTTGCTATAATTGGCAGTTTCACATATTGTCATGTAATCTATTATTTCACACATTATGATTTGATTAGTGATGTAATCCACTGTGATGTCACACATCATGAGGCATTCAGTGTTCAGCGTTAGTTCCCGACTCAAGCGGCCTTTTTAATGTGTGTTCATGAGGTAAAATGTCACGGGCACTAGGAGTCTTTACCTAGGGATCACCAGGTGATGGGCTTACCAGAGCAGTATAGATGGTAATATGGTACTCTGGTAGCGGGGTGATCACGGAACAGGAGACAGCAGATGATAGAGATGCTCGTGAAAAGTCTATGACTAGCAGCACTGGTAATATATATGTAGTAGTACACGAGGAACTGAATGGACAAAGGAAACGTGAGGGTAGTCAGTGGTCTGCGGTAGCAAGTTGTACCACTGCTATAGTGAGGAGGAATGTCCAGCAGCAACGAGGAGGTGATGAGAGTCAGCGGTCTGCGCTTAGTAAGGTGTACCGCTGTCTAGGTGAAGGAATGGAATCCAGGTGGAGGTATCCGGGGAGTCAGTGGTCTGCGTTAGCAAGTTGTACCACTGCTATGTGTAAGGATACTGGAACAGGTGACTCAGGAAACAGGGATCAGTGGTCTGCCTCTAGCAAGTTGTACCACTGAATATATATGTGAGGAGGAGCACGGGGAGAGACTGCAATACAGAGGATACATGGGCACCCTGAACTTGATCCCACGATGACATGCACAATATAGTAATGACTGAACAGCACTGCACAATAATACAAAGTCACAGGAACTATCCGGGCAAAAGATAACACAGTCAATGATGGCAATAGTCTCAGTGGATAGGAAACTCCAGAGGAGAACAACTCAGTCCAGCAAGATATGCAATACACCAGCACAGTCAATGAGAAGTATGCATACCGGGGTTCAGGAGCAGGCTGTTAGACAGGAGTGCAGAGATACCTGAACGGCTGGAGGCCGGCAGGATACGAAGTCCCAGGAGGGTGGAAGCGGTAATCAAGTAGGTGCAGCGCACAGGTAGGTAGACCAGCAGGGATAGCAACAAATACTCAGGAAGCAGTAGTATGTAGAACTGGACTCCTGGAGAACCCTGAAGAGTAGAGATGGTCTAGACGAGATGAAAGCAGCGAGGCGTAGATCCGATGCAGACTGGCGAGTTGACACCGGCAGGAACACTGAGAAGCACGGAGAGTGGATCAGCTGCTGCAGACACGAGTAGAACTGAGGGGTAGCAGCCAGCAGGACTCTGCAGGTACACGGAGGTAGCGGATAGAAATCAGCAGGTGCAGTCACGATGAAACACGGGAGAGTAGAGCTGAGCTGGAACTGTTGAGCACGGAGAGCAGCAGATAGGAATCAGCTGGTGCAGTCTCGATGAAACACAGGAGAGTTGAGGTGAGCTGAAGACTGTAGTGCACGGAGGCAGCGGATAGGAATCAGCTAATACAGTCACCATGAAACACAGGAGAGTTGAAGTGAGCTGAAGACTGTAGTGCACGGAGGCAGCGGATAGGAATCAGCTAATACAGTCACGATGAAACACAGGAGAGTTGAAGTGGTCTGGAAACCACAGGAGAGTTGAAGTGGTCTGGAAACCACAGGAGAGTTGAAGTGGTCTGGAAACCACAGGAATCAGCTGAGCTGAATACACGAGGAAACACAGGAACACCTTCAGAGGCTCATGGGGAATGAGACTCCAAGATCAGGCAACGAGGTATGGAACTCAGGTGCTTTAAATAGGGAGTGTTGCCTGATCAGTCAATTAACTAAAGGGACAGGTACTGAAGGTTTGAAAGGGCTGCGCATGCGCAGACCCTCAGGATGGTGGACGGCCACGGTTCCTAAACACACGGGAAGAAGCACTCACAGTCTGGTGAGTGACATAAAATTACCTCACGAAAATGAGTTTGACCCCTCAACTCGTAAATTTAGCCTTTACTACCCCTCCCACGGGGGGAAGGGGGGATGATGGAAGTTAACTGACTTGACTATTCTAATTTTTTTGTCAAATAATGTCAGTATACCAAATTTCAGGTCAATTGGATGAGCCCTTTCTGAGAAAATAGTTTTTTCCACACACACACACACACACATACACACACTAACACACGCCTCTACACATGTGTGTTCATGAGGTAAAATTACCTCACGAAAATGAGTTTCAGCCCTACCAAATTTCAGCCCTTTTTGAAATTTTTTTCCCACACACACTAAGAATTTAGTAGGTCAGTGTATAACTCTGCCCAGCAGGTGGCGCTGCAACTTGGGTTTTTTTTTTCACACACACACAGACAGACAGACGCCACTAAGCATTTATATATTAGGTATATATATATATATATATATATATATATATATATATATATATATAATTAAGTCTCATTTTATGATGCAAATGTAACCCCTGGGGATGCTGCAGTTGGACTTGTACACCAAGTGTAAACTAATCACAAATGCATCAGTATGAAAATAAATGGCCATTTACCAGTTCAGGAAGAGAAACTACATCTCCCACAAGGCTATTGTGAAAAGGGGATGCTGCCTACCAAGACTGTGAAACTCAAGGGCAGGGGAGGAGATGGAAGGAGGAGGATCATGAGAGAGACTGAGCTGTGAGACCAGTCCAGATAAAGTGACCCTAAACATAAGGGCACTGGATTGATGGTCTGAGTAGAGAGAACAGACAGTCTTCAGAGATACCAGAGCAGAGTGGAGTCTTGACAGAACCTGTTGGGAAATCACAGTTTGAAGCTGTAGGAGGAGACATTTTGCAAGTCAGCCATTTTGTAGTAAATCAAGTTCATATCCTGTGACACACACTGGTGCAGATAAGTAACTGGTTAATTTACCTGTCTGCTATTATTCAAATGGGGTTTGCACTATATCTGACCACAAGGGCTGAAGAGTCATGGATAGATGTGTGGGCAAGTAAATGTGGAACAAGTGTTGTTTAATGAGCATTTGAACTTATATCACAAGGTGATCCCTCTGGTGTTAAAAAAAAGGTGTGGAACTACAAGTCCCAGGATGCAAATAAGTAAGGATACAAGCTGAGGATTTTACAGTTGTTGCTACAGGAGGGTTTGCATACTGTGACTGCTGTACCTTACTGCAAGTGATTTAAAGACCTCTACAAGCTGCAAACTAGATACATGCTGTTTCCATGCCATGCTGACATTCATACAGAAGGGCACAACGCGCAGTGCACTGCTCCATCTGTGTGGTGTGTTTGAGTGCTGCCAGTGTGTGTGTTTGGCAGTATATCATAAAATATAAATAAATTATATATGCAATTACCCCTTGAGATAATTCCAGTATCAGGAGCCAATAAGGTTAAAATATGATATATTGGTCCAGTGTATAAGGATGTGACAATGTTTATGTCTTATACTGTTGATATTATTGATTTATTGAGAGTAATTGTTAACCTGCTGTTCATAGTAAGAGTCAATGCTCTATTTTCATCCACACTGTTTTGTATTGTATAGTTCACATTTTTATTTAAAACTATACCAAAGTCTTATTTTTCTATAAAATCACAAAAGCTGCATTCAATGATTCCAGTTCAATAAATGTGCCGGATTGACTTCTGCAGCACAGAGTATGTCACAGCGTGTTAGTACTGGGCAGGGGGTTTCCCGAATCTCCCCCTGGTATATTTCAAGAACACCCCCCAGAAGAAGAAATCAGTGATTCGGGTGGAGGCACTGAAAACAAAGTACAGAGGTGAGAAGCAAGTACATTACTCACTCTACATACAGGCTCATAACGCATAATACCGAAGGGGGTGTTACACTAATATCATATTAACAGTAATGGTAGTGCCCCAGCTCACATCTTGCCTCATAATTGTGCCCCCAATTCATATTATGCCACATAGTTGTGCCCTCAATTCATAGTATGCCACAGTTGTGCCCACAATTCATAGTATGCCACATAGTTGTCCCACATATTCATAGTATGCCAATAGTTGTCCCCCATTTTCATAGTGTGCCACATAGTTGTCCCCACTAGTCTTAGTATGCCGCACAGTTGTCCCCCCTAGTCATAGTATGCCACACAGTTGTCCCCCCTATTCATAGTATGCTACAGTTGTCCCCCCTATTCATAGTATGCTACAGTTGTCCCCCCTATTCATAGTATGCCACATAGTTGTCCCCCCATTCATAGTATGCCACATAGTTGACCCCCCTAGTCATAGTATGCCACATAGTTATTTCCCCTAGTCACAGTATGCCACATAGATGTCCCCCCTATTCATAGTATGCCACATAGTTGTCCCCCCTATTCATAGTATGTCACATAGTTGCCCCCCCTATTCTTAGTATGCCACATAGTTGCCCCCCTATTCATAGTATGCCACATAGTTGTCCCCCCTAGTCATAGTATGCCACATAGTTGTCTCCCCTAGTCATAGTATGCCACATAGTTGTCCCCCCTAGTCATAGTATTCCACAGTTGTCCCCCCTATTCATAGTATGCCACATAGTTGTCCTCCCTATTCATAGTATGCCACATAGTTGTCCCCCCCTAGTCATAGCATGCCACATAGTTGTCCCCCCAGTCATAGTATGTCACATAGTTGTCCCCCCTAGACATAGGATGTCACATAGTTGTCCCCCCTAGTCATAGTATGTCACATAGTTGTCGCCCCTAGCCATAGTATGCCACATAGTTGTCGCCCCTAGCCATAGTATGCCACATAGTTGTGCCCCCTAGTCATAGAAATGCCACATATATGTGCCCCCAATTTTTAGTGCCGCTTTTACTTACCTTTTGAGACAATCATCTTTCTCCCCAGAAAACAGGGAGCTGCTTCAGTAAAGCAGCCGATGACGGCCAAAACAGAGCTTCTGCGCATACGCAGAAGGGTGCTTTTGTGAGACAGCTGCAGCGCCAGTGTGCCAGACTGAAGTGGTCCGCGTGCCAGACTTACCTAAAAAGCGATGAGAGTGGCATGCTGACAGGAATTAATTCTGTGTACACAGCTGTCCGGCACTTGACTAGATAACTGTGAATTTAAAGTGGCAAAAGGTCTATCCAGGCAGCAATCAGGGCTGGTCAGGTCACAGGCAGAGGGCAAAACCGAGTATCGGACAGGAGCAGAATAATCTCAGAAACAGAAGCACAGAGTAGCAAGTGCAAGTGTTCAATGAAGCTAACAGGTATTTAAAGCCGTACTAGCCAATCAGGGAAGGTGTCATATTGGGTTGCAGGTGAGTGGAGATCATGTGATCACACCCAGGCTGACAACTGCAGCAGCAGTTACCTGTTCTTCCTAACAGAGACATTATAATATGTAAATTATAGATGACATCACAATATGTGACATCACCAATTATATCACAATTTAGTGAGATTACTAATCCCCTCAAAATTAACATCACAATGGGTGACATCACAAATGTCTTCCCAATAGGTGACATTACAGGTGACACCACAATGGTTGACATCAATGATGACATCATAATGTATCTAATCATAGATGTGAGAATAATGAGTCACATCATTGATGACAGCTCAAAGGGTAAAATCATACACCTCAAAATGCATGGCATCACAGATTACCTTAAATGGCTGAAATCACTGACAATAACACAATATGTCAGATCATATATGACTTAAGAGGTGACATCACTTATTCCATTTCAATATGAGAGATAACTGGCAACCTCATTATAGTTGACAGTATTGATAGCACAGTTGGTGAAATCACAGATGACATTACAAAAGCATACATAACAAATGATCATTATAATGTGTCAAATCATAGATGACATTTCATGTTACGGAAGATAAACCCTCTTGCTTCCCTGCTTCCATCCATATAGAACATACAGACACAGCTCCTAGTACAACATGCTGGAAACTGTAAGTTGAATGCAATAGAGGTTTGTGATTATGTGAAGTGGCCTTGAAGGCACTTTATAGTAGAGACTGGCTGTATGAAAAATGGATTGAATTGAAAGTGGTTGAATCTGAATATGTATAGTTTTGTGATCACTTGTCTTTGGGTTGCAAATGTTTATAATGTGTAACTGCTTGTTTGTTAGACAATGTAATATTGTAGATGTGATAATGGAGATTGTGTGATTAATATGTGACTGTGTGGATTGATTTATTGATAGGAATTGTATACATTTGAGGTGGCACTGTGGGTGAGCATTGTGGCTGGATGTAGTGGAAACTTGACTGACAACTTGACTGACTCATGCAGTGCAATGTGGGAGTGACTGTGCTGCATATTCCATTTGTGAGACACTGTGAAAAAGGATTGTGGTGTTTGAAATATGTAAAGTTTGTATCCTTTGTCTTGGTTTGCGCTGTGAATCCTAGAGTTCCTGTGATGTTTGGAATGGATTGTAGAATGACAAAGTATTATTATTATTATTATTAATTTTTATTTATAAGGCGCCACAAGGTGTCCGTAGCGCCGTACAGGGACAAACGAATTACAATATAATGGGAGACAGCACAGTACAGTAAACAGTAAGCACAGTAAGCTCAATGCACAGCTAGAGAGGGCAGGGAAGGAGAAGGATCCGCAAATGATGGGGCCCAAGAAGGAGAGTGTGGAAGACAGGGAGACCCCCAGAGGGGGGAGGAGGGAGCGAGGGGGGATGGGGGTGGAGGACCCTCGAGGAGGAGGGCTAAGTAGCTGGAGAGCAGAGTTAGAAGTGGTGGAAACAGTAGGAGATATGGCCCTGCTCAGAGGAGCGTACAATCTAAGGGGAGGGGTGGACAGACAGAGAGACGCAGGGGAGAGAGGGAGAGTAGGGGGATGGAGGCAGAAGATAAGGTAGGAAGTTAAGTGGGAGACTGAAAGGCTTTAAGAAAAAGGTGGGTTTTTAGGGCCGTTTGAAACTGGACAGATTAGGGGAAGTTCTGATGGAGGGAGGGAGCTTGTTCCAGTGGAGGGGAGCAGAAAGGGCGAAGTCTTGGATACGTGCGTGGGAGGAGGTTATAAGGGGGGAAGAGAGGCGACGGTCAGAGGCAGAACGGAGAGGGTGGGATGGAGCATGAATAGAGAGGCGGGTGGAGATGTAGGGCGCAGTGGAGTTGGCGAGGGCTTTGTAGGTGAGTGTGAGGAGCTTAAAGAGGATTCTGGAGGGGAATGGGAGCCAGTGAAGGGCTAGGTAGAAGGGGGAGACAGAAGAGGAGTGGCGAGAAGTACAATAAGCCTAGCGGCAGCGTTAAGAACAGATCGAAGGGGAGCAAAATGAGAGTGGGGGAGGCCAGTGAGGAGGAGGTTGCAGTAATCCAGGCGGGAGATGATCAGAGAGTGGATAAGGCATTTGGTGGCATCTTGGGAGAGAAAGGGCCGGATGCGAGCGATGTTACGCAGCTGGAAGCGGCAGGATTTAGCAAGAGAGAGGATGTGGGGGCCAAAGGAGAGAGAGGAGTCGAGGATGACACCAAGGCAGCAAAGTTGGGGGACAGGGGAGATAGAGGTGTTGTCGACAGTGAGGGAGAGGTCAGAAGGGGATGAGGTATGAGAGGGAGGAAAAACTATGAGCTCAGTTTTGGGGAGGTTAAATTTGAGGAATCGAGAGGACATCCAGGAGGAGATGGCAAAGTAGTTTATAATGTGAATTTTAAAATATTGTGGTTTAATGCTGGAGAAATTGAAGTAGTTTTTATGGCAGCAAAGTGATATACAATGTGTTTAGAGCAGGCTGAGTTTCAGACAATAGAGAAAATGGAGCTTGATCTAATCCATCCATGCCTGCAAGATGGCTACCATTGTAAACTAATGTGATCATTGTGATTAGACAAAATGGCTCATGTGTGAGGTAAATAATGTCTTTTCTGTGGTGCTAGAAGTTTCCATGTGAATGGAATGTGAATAGTGAGTAATGGCTGAATAAATGGTAGAAGTTTATATGTGAATAAATGGTAGAAGTATATGTGAGATAAATAGAAGTTTATAATGTGAGATATTATGAAAATAATGGAAGAGTGAAATGCGTTTTGAATGCTTAAAACACAGTCAAACCTAAGGGTCTTTATCTCTCTTTCCCCCCACAGTTCTCCTATTACCCCCACACACAGACACACACAGTACAGTCACATACTGTTAACAATAGATGAAGCTGACTTACACACACCCTTAGCTGATCAATACACACACAATGAATTGTATATTTATAAAACAGGCAATGAATGTAATGTATTGTATGTACATCTATGCTATGCCACCAATGTTAATTGAGTGAACAAAACCTGTTGAGTTTATATAGTACACTCTGTATAGTATTTTATAATATATATATTATTTTTACAATTATAATGTTAATTAAGAATGCAATTTAGAATATAAAACATTTTAAATGAGTCTACATCTTGTGTTCAGTTTTACTTGAAGATAAGCATAAGTTACTTCATAAATATTGGTCCTATGGATTTAGGGGAAAATAAGAACTATATTTCTTAGGTTAAATCAAAACCCTTTGTATGGAGTTGGTTTATGGTAATAATCATCATAAATAACATTATTAAATGGTCATCCATACATTTGCCAGACTATTAGGATACATATAACCCCTAGTAAGCACCCATTTACATTGGTGCCCCAACTAACTCTGTCTTAATTATGCTTTTCAAAGGTCTAGAGAATCCATAATTAATTGCAGTGAACCCAGCTATGAATATGAATTCTAATTTTCATAATGGTTTGGCAGATGGATGTTTAATAACGGGAATATATATCTTGCCTGTTGAACTATTCTGTATTCTGTATCTGTGGTAGTATGTAAAGGATTATGTATGATCTCAAAGTAATCTGATAGTTGTTTCACAATAACTGAAAAAATGATGATGGTATTGTTTTGTCTTCAATTATAATAGTGTAATTGGAATGTAGGATAGGAGCAACAATAGGAATGTGAAATTATTGACTTAGCGATTATATTTTAAATTTGATTCTGTGGACTGGTGGGGACAGATAGCAAAAGTAATATGCATAGGACAAAATTATTATTGTTTTGTTTTTGTAAATACAATATAATCCCAACTTTTATAATCAGGACATTTTGTGTTTAAAATATCTGAAATAATATATTCCCCTCCTTTTTAACCCAGTAATTCAATTTAGCTATAATGTTTCATGTGGCAACTAATAACTATACAATTAGTTTGCATCAAAATAATACTAATTAATTTAATGGGCCTGAGTCATTAACAAGAGTAAGGCAAAAAAAGAAATAAATTTGATCCTGGACAAACCATGTTACAAATTCCAATACATGGGGTGCAAATTAGTTTATTATTTTGCACATAAAGAAAATACTGCTGTTTTTGTCATGTAACACACAAATTTATGATAACTTTATTTTTATACTGAAATTCAAAGTTGATCTAGGACATTTCCTATCCCAACTATAAATATGGCCCACATTTTAATTTTACCTCCCCTCCAGTGCGACATGGTGTTGCCCAGGTGCAAAGTTACTCCTTTTTTTGCATTGCTCTCCTTTTTGCTCTCCTTAATTACTCAGGCCCAATATGTTTTATATTATACGATAAAGTGTTAAAATGCAAATTAAAATTAATTTCACTCTAAACCATTCCAGTTCAGCATTGTTTGTCCCATAGACCTCCTTATATTATAGAACACGTGGATTACTGATAAGAATTTGTTGCAGCCCAGAGATTGACAGAGTGCCATAACCCATAGACCTCATTTATGGAGTACACTGCATGTTTACTGGTGTATATACTGTAGATCAGGGGTCGGCAACCCGCCGGGGGTGGCACGCAGCCCCCTGAGTCCTGGCACGCCGGCTGTCCGACTGTTCTAAATGACAGCCGGAGAAGAGCTGAACTACTGCGCAAGCGCAGCAGTTCAGCTCTTCTCCGGCTGTCATTACTTCCCCGACACAGAACTGCTGCGCAAGCGCAACAGCTCAGCACTTCTCCGGCTGTCATTGATTAAAAATGCCGGCTGTGCAGTTCCTCCCAAGCACCTTTGCGGACAGGATCACTGCTAGAAGAGGTAAGTATAAAATTATATAATTTTTTATTCATTTATTAGTGTCCTTAAAATTTTATGCAATTCTGAGGCCATAAGAGTCAATGGGGGCATTACTGTGGCATTAAAGATATTGGGGGCAACTGTGGCATACTATGTGTTTCTGGGGCAACTGTGGTATACTATGTGTTTTTATGGGGCAACTGTGGTATATTATGTGTTTCTGGGGGCAACTGTGGCATATTATGTGTTTCTGAGGGCAACTGTGGCATATTTTGTGTTTCTGGGGGCAACTGTGGCATATTATGTGTTTCTGAGGGCAACTGTGGCATATTATGTGTTTCTGGGGGCAACTGTGGCATATTATGTGTTTCTGGGGGCAACTGTGGCATATTATGTGTTTCTAGGGGCAACTGTGACATACTATGTATTTATGGGGGCAACTGTGGCAAAGTATGAATTGGGGGCACAACTATGTGGCATAAGATGAATTGGGGGCACAATTATGAGGTATGATGTGAACTGGGGCACTACTGTGCGGCATAACATTTTTTTTTGCTGGTCCCTTACTGTTAATATGATATTAGCCTCATAAAATGAGAAATAATTATATATATATATATAGCCGCTGAGAGGGGAGGGGGCGGCTACAAATTGCCTGGACCTGCATGGTGGCCCGAGTCCCCTCTGGAGACCTAATTTTGAAAAAAAACCCTAATATTTTAAAAGTACTTTTTATAAAAAAAAATTATTGAGTGCAGGGGGATCGGTAGTGGCTAAATCCCCTTCAGCTCAGGTACCTTCAGACGCCAGGTCATGTGACTGCAGTGGTCACATGGTACTCGGTGGGCTGCTGGATATCTTCCCATGCTGTGCAGTGGAGAATAAGGTAAGATGAAGGTGTGATGGCGAGGGGCATGTGTCACTAAAGGTGCTGGGCAGAGGGGGGGCAAGTGTGATTAAAGCATGTGGGCAGAGGGGACATATGTGAGCAAAGCTGCAGAGCAAGGGGGCATGTGTGAGTAATGCATTTTTCTGTAAGAGGGTGGCCTGGTGCTTTTCACCTGCTAGACATGCCCCCAATGATGTACTTCCACACCCCCAATTGTACGACCACTCGCATGGGAAAAAAATGTTGTACCGCCTTTGCGGCGGCACAACATTTTTTTAACTATGCTTAACTATAAGGGAGGACCCATGGAGTTGCTGTACTGGGGCCATGAATTTCTCTAGGCAGCTCTGTATGTATGTATGTATGTGTATATATATATATATATATATATATATATATATATATATATATATATACACACACACACAACTGGCACACCTGGGCTTGACTAGATTTTAGCCGGCACTCCGATAGAAAAAGGTTGCCTACCCCTGCTGTAGATAGTCTGCCCAGCAAACATCAAGCTGCTTGCCTCTGCTCTCCAAAGACAATTTTACAGTGTAGAACTACCCCAAGGTTTGTGAAGAAGGGGCACTATTGTGTAAATGTCACTCTAATTTCCTACTTCTTTAGAACCACCCATTTTCTTAAATAAATATTTTGTTTCTCCTAAAATACTGCTCAATTCAGGCTTATTTATTTGCAGATGAGAAATGACATCGAGCCTTTATTATATGTGTATTTTTTGTGTTGAAAGTTATTTTTATATTAAGTATAGTGCATATAGAAATGCCCTTCTTCACCAAAGTGCAACTGGAAGGGGAAAAATACATTCTATTAAAAGTAGAGGACAAGATCTGATCTCCTCTAGCTCTGAACTGTTGCAAAATTCAAGTCCTTTTGTGGAGTGGATATGGATATGGACCACATAGCAAGAAATGCCCCTCTCCGCACACACAATGCACAATGACTGACTCCCATTCATGAAACTGGTGTTGACCAAAAAATATGTAAAATTTGAGAATATATTTATTAAATGTGTTTATTGTAATAGTTTCTCGTTGTCCAATGACAAAACAATCACATTTAAAAATAACATATTGGCACACATGATGTGTCAGGTTATACAATAAATCGGACACATTTAAAACAGTTATTTACAATAAGAATTAATATTTGCTTTTGTGATATTTATCCAATGTCTTATCCAATAACCTAATATTAAGTAGTGAACATTTCAGCATCTACTCCTAGGGCATTCCATAACTTGATATATCTTTGGTATATAAAAATCTAAAATAAAACTTGTCTTACGGACACATGTAAAACACTGGTTCAAATTTGCTCAAGTGGGCAATAAAAATACATCATAAAAACATGACTGACTTGTAGACATAACTATGGAATCATATTTCAGAAACTTGGTGATAAGAATTCAGACATTTATAAGAGATAGCAGATTTCCTTCAGTGTAGCTACATAAAATACAACAACAGTATAGTCCTTCATATATAGCAGTATTTGATTTTTGCAGTAAAGGCACCAACAAAGTTGCATTCCATTATTAAACATACCAGGATCAATTCTACTTGGTATTATAGGTGCTGTACAGGTAAGACTTGTGTTGTGTTGTGCTGTGTTTTGTTGTGTCATGTTTTTAAAAATGAGGCACAGTGCTTGCGTTGAGGTCCTTACAAACCTTGAGTATATATACAGTCACCCACAAATCAATCTCAGTACCTCCATAAGTATTTATATTTGTCAAGTGCTTTGTTTTGTTCATAGACGAATACAAGAATAATCAAGAAAACTGAATGGAGATTCTTCCTGAGCAGTATTTAATTGAAGCTGGAGAAGCGAGTATATATTTTCAAATGAGTCTCTCTAGTGGGGGTGGCTGAGCAATGTTCCACATCTCTACTCGTGACCCTTCTTTCTCCTGTCTGCTTGGGCTATAAGTTCCTTGGCTTGACCTCATTCCAGCAACTGCAATGAAGATACACAGACCAGCACAGACGGCAAAAAATAGTGCAACGACTACAGAGGCCACAGCGGTGAAAATTCCAGGAGGTATTAAATCTGACAACTGGAGAGAAAATACACAGAATTTATTAACAATTAACTTTTATACTTATCCTAAATAAAAATGTAAATGTTATATTCCCCACATATATTTACAAAATATAAATACATGTAACACCCTTTTGGTGTTTTTGTTCACACCTCGCAGTGACAATGTGTGGACCCAGAGGGGACACACCAGGTACAATTGCTTAGCAACATAAGGCTGAGATGGGCTTAGGCAAAGTGTATAGTGAGAGGATTAAGAAAGAGAAGAAGTACGGTAAAGGGAGAGAGAGAGCAAGAGACAAAGGAGTTGTGAGGTGCTGACACCTGTGGTCCCAGGACAGTGGGGAGGAGGTCCCGGGCTCCCCCTGCATTGCCTGGGGATAGGTGCACTGTGCAGTATCAATATCCCCTCAGGTGGAGGGAGACCTCTGCCATGTAAGACAGGGGAGAGTCCCTATGTTAAGAGGGGAGAGCGCTGTGAAACCTTCCTGACATGAAGACAGGGGACCCCCCAAATAGGAGAGGTGGACACTGCCCTAAACAGCATGGCTGCAAGACTAAGAGAGGGGAAGGGTCCCCATAAAAAAGAAGAGTAAGCGGAGGGCTGAATAGCAGTTGAGCAGTGTTGAGCTGCATAAGAGAAGCTGACCCTGGATGAGGGGTAAGGTTTAACCTGTCAGCGCACAGTGAAATCCAGCTGAGTACTGAAGTACAGGGAGCCAACATGTGATGAAGGGAAGAACAGGAGTCTAAAAGTGTACCTGCAGATGGAGAGCAAGGAGAGGCTGAGTGATCTGGAACTACAGTGCCCAGGGTGGTATGTAACGTGATTAATAACCTGGCAACTGACAAAGATTTGTGCAGGAGTGACAATAGAGCTGTACATAGCACATTTGCAACACATTACCATGCTAGAGTGAAGAATGTGTTTAAATGACAGAGGTTATTTTATAGAGAAGGAGAGATGTTTCCCATAGTTACCAATCAGATTCTAGCTACCACTTATCTTGTACATTCTAGAAAATGATAGTTATAATCTGATTGGTTGCTATGGGCAACATCTCCACTTTTCCTTTTTAGAAGGTTTGATAAATCTACCCTTTGGTCATCAACATCCACTCCCAGGAGCTAGAGATGGTGGTGCCTAACCTGTGCACCTCAACACTACACACAGTGACAACGGTAAGTATTCTCATATATTATAAGTAACGCTAATATACATAGAAATTCCTGTAAATTATATCTGTATACACAGTGAGACCTGATGTCATCACTTATAATCGATGAGTTCTGATTGTAACCTGCAGAGGCATTACCTGGTCTGCACCTCTTCCTCTATTCTATTTTGTAGCCTGAAATTGTAGCTACATGGTGGATTTGTGGCTGCTGACATCAGCAGTTGTTGGATTTAAGTACGTTTGCTGCATGTTACAATGTCTGAGCAACAAGAAAACATTTTTATTCTGCACTGCTGCTTATCTATTTATCTGATTGCCAATTGATAAGTTGGCTTGTTCATGTACATCCCTGTCTGCTTGCTACCCTGAAGTATGGCGTTTACTCTGTCCTGGAACCTGTGCTGCTGGTCTTGACCTTTGACCTGTGCCTGACTACATCCGTGTCTTGTTCTGATGCCATCTTGCTAGTGTACTGTTTTCTGCTAACTTGTGGGGTTAACCTTAGGGGCTGCAAGCTGCGAGTAAGTTGTAGAAATGGACATTTACTTTTTTGCAGGGCACCTAGTGATGACTGGTCACCCATTATACTCCACACCCCAGGTGAGCCAGCTTCAACTGTTAGCAGCACAATAAGGCCACATCCACAGTCACTAACATCATTCACAGTGTGTGAAACTAATGTCATCACTTCAGTGTTCCTTGGGGAATCTTGTGTAATATTATGTAATATAGAGATTAACGTGTCCTGACTGTAAATTATAATGGATATTAAAAGTCACCTAAGTCTTCCGTGACCTGTATAAAAACACTTAGTCTATGGACACGTCTTTACAGGGTCATGGAACTCCTCAGTGACTTTTGAAATCCTTATAATCTACTATTGGGACTGCATTATCCCATATATAATCACAAGCATGGAAATCAGAAAGGTAGAAATTCTTACTGTACTCTTTTTCCTCCAACTCCTCTTTGTCACATTGCAAAGATTAATATGAGACCTTCTAGGAAATTGACAAGTCTTGTTGAGGGACATATTTACTTCCTTTGAGATATATTTTATTGTATGCTTTTATTTGTATACATTTTGCCCATGAAAACATTGATATTATTATTTAACACTTCACTATTTAGAAAAACAACAATATTGCCAACCTTTGGGTAATGTCATCATATTTTCCGATGCTACAGTAACTACAGAATGCTCCCTTTGGATATAGATATAAGTTGAACACTGCTAGAATTCCCTACCCACTTTTCCTTCTTTTCATGAAAATGGTTCTACTTCTATTCATTCCGTATTGTCTGCTACCTGTTCCTACCTTATTAATTGCTGTCGTCCCCCAAGACTGGTGAATGACAAGCTGAGAACGACCTCCCTTCATCCAGGTGTTCATCTGGAGTGTGAATTCTTAGAAAATGACACATGATAACCATGACATGAGGCTGACTCATATTTCTTCCTTCCTTAGCAAGCTGCTTCATTATCCACTTCACTCTGTAGTGCCATCTCTTCCTCCAACTCTTTCCTACACTAACATTAATATAAACCATAATCACACAATAGTACCATGGTATACAGGTATGTGGCCTGTTATCCAGAACATAATGCTGTTTTCTGTCATTTAAACCACTATGCCAAAATACATGAAATACATACATTAAGGGGGATGTTCAATAGCCAGTGATGTGGTACATGGAAATCACTGCAATATCCGTCTACCCACATTGCCGACTATTATGGTAGGAATCTCCACTCATCTTTGAGATTCCAACCATAAAAACGGTGCGAGGTGTCTCCGCGGAAGTTTCGGAGACACCTTGTGCCAAATTGAACCTCCCCCTAAATATATTTAAAAATTACCACTGTCTTTCCCCACACTACATGTTATTTTCCTTTTAATAAATTGTTTAGCAGTGCACCTCATTGTGATGGTAAGAGAAGCATTTGATGACTATATCTGTAAGTCTTAGATTATCAGTGAAAAGTAGTGGCAATTCCCTTTTTTCTTTCTAGTTTTCAGAACTCTTTGAATAAAGGGTTTCCCAATAAGAGTTCCCATACCTGTATTTTGATGCTACACTACATGCACAGCAGAGGTGTATTCTATAGTTTTAGCTTCCACCTACAGAAGGCTCCTGAGACCCCTAGGTCACTTTCTCGTTCAGTTTGAAATTTACAACAGCTGTTTATTTTTTTCTAACAACAGGGTTTATGGGATAAAATATCATAAGAAAATATTCAAAAGTGCAATGTAACAAAATAAATGCAAAAAAATCTATCCACCAGTACAAGGAAAGACATCATGTTTAATAGGTAAAAAGCCATTTTGTATTGTATGAAAGTCAAAAACAGCTTAAATAGTGTGGGATCAATAACAGCAGTAGAAAGCTGGATGACAAACTGGTATCTGTGTAATAATAAAAAACAAATAATACAAATATCTGTCAAGAAAGGAAGAAGAAAAAAAGAGATAGATAGGTAAAGAGAAGGAGAAACAAACAAATAAAAAAAAGAAAATAAAAAAAAAGTGAAAAACAGAAGGGTAAATAAGAAAGCAGACGAGTAGAGTATCTAGATTTTATTGCAAGTAACTTTTCATTTTATAGCTACAAAACATCTTGACGCCACAAATATAACCAATCAGTTTGTACACTGATTTCTCAAAAGTTGTGGGGGGATTATCTTTTGTATCCGGTAAAGTCCTAATGAAATGTGACAGTTGTTGGTATCTGAAAAGCTCTTGAAAAAAGGGGGAGAGATAATAGGTGAGAGTGGGTGAAAGAGAAAGAGAGAATTGGGAGAAAGAAAGAAGGAGGGTTGAGAGAAAGAATAAGGGGATAGAGATAAAAAAAGGTAATGAAGAGAGGGGGAAGGAGAGAGGAAAAAAGAATGATGGGGAAGGAAGCGGGGTTAAAAATGAAGGGGGGGAATTAATTCAATTAAACGGTAGAGCCTGAATTAAAAAGACCTTGGGCTAGATTTACTAAACTGCGGGTTTGAAAAAGTGGGGATGTTGCCTATAGCAACCAATCAGATTCTAGTTGTCATTTTGTAGAAGGTACTAAATAAATGAAAGCTAGAATCTGATCGGTTGCTATAGGCAACATCCCCACTTTTTCAAACCCGCAGCTTAGTAAATCTAGCCCCTTGTGTAATAGAAAATGTCTAGAAAAAATAAAGCTCCAGTGTATAGAGAAGATCTCACCAGGAGTTCAAGTGGTCTGCCAAACCAGATTGGAGGATGACTTTAAGGCAGGGCCGGCACCACCATTAGGCAGCTTTACACAGCAGCCATGGGCGCTGGGCTCTTGTGGGGGGGTCTCTGTAGATAAGTAAACACATTATTAACTTAATGTAGTAGAGTGATTGTCCAGGGCTGACACCCGCTCACTACTTCCCTGTCCCCAGTGCAGCTGCAGCTCCGCATTATAGCATCTATCCGGCTCCCAGCAGCATCACAATGTCATGACACTGTCAGTGGAGAGGAACCAAGAGGAGTCAGGCAGCCAAAGAAGAAACAAGAAACAGAGAAGCATGCAAGAAGAATAAAGAGATGAAGAAAAAGTAATTAATTTATTGCAGAGAAAATGGGTGGAGAGGAGGCTACATAAAAGGTGGGGGGGCTACAGAAAATTTAGCGGCAGTGGTAAGGAGGCTATAGAAAATGGAGAGAGGGGCTAAAGAACACAGGAAGGGAGGAGGCTGGAAAACGGGGAGATGTGGCTGGAGAAAACTGGGGGAGATGTGGCTGAAGAAAACTGGGGGAGATGTGGCTGGAGAAAACTGGGGGAGATGTGGCTGGGGGAGATGTGACAAGTGAAAACTAAGGAAGATGTAGCTGGAGAAAACAGGAGATGTGGCTGGAGTAAATAGGAGAGATATGGCTGGAAAAAATAGGGGAAAAGAGGGAAGGGGTATGCACAGAAATCCCCATGAGTTACAAACTATTCATTTAAAGGAACTACAGAGTTAAGCAACCATTTATGTGTTTTAGTATTTGCTCTGTATTTGACTCTCCTCTGTTGCTGCCTATTGTAGAATTAATTTTAAATCTACAGAATACATTAACACAAGCAAATGCATAACTAAAGGTCTAGATTTTCTATGTCATTTAGATTACCTTGCATTTTTTATAGTATTTTGTAGATGTAAAATTAATTATACTAATAGAAAGCAACAGAGAAGAACCAAGTCGTTGGCAAATACTAAAAAAATAAATGACTGCTCAACCAATAAGCATTAAGCTCTTTATTAAAAGTTTGTGGGCAAGAGGGTATGTGAGAAAAAAGCTGGTTTGCTAGGGGGCAAGTGATAGGAAAACGGCTTTGCAGGGGAGCATGTTTTAGAAAAGCAAGTGTGCAGGGAATGGTGGGCAGAGGAGCATGTGTGAAAAAAGCTGGCTAGGGCACCTAGGGCAGGGGTGTATGTGAGAGATAAGCTGGTGGGCAGGGGGGCATGAGAGCAAAGTTGGTGTAATGCAGGTAGCATGTGTGACAAAAGCTAATGGACAAGGGGTGGCATATGTGAGAATAGCTAGTTGGCAGATGTGCATGTGTGAGAAAAGTTGGTGGGGGGGATAGGTGTGTGATGTCAAGATTTTTTTCGTTTTGTTCTGAAATCTAACACTTGGAGTCTCCCATCTAGATATCCTGTGTTTGTAAGTGGGCAACAGTGGACAGCATTCTGCATCAGACATTAGTACATCTGGACTGCAGCCTAGCCAGCCAGACAGCCAGGAGAAGTTAAGAGTTATTATTTTTATTTTACAAATATCAAGTATGTGAGGGGCTGGGAAGTGAATATTGTGGAGGGGAGGTAGGCTGAAGCTTTGCCTATGGCACCGAACAACCTTGTACCGGCCCCAGGTTGAGGAACCACAGTTGTGAGAAGAGATCACCATAATGGAGTTAAGCCAAAGAAACGTGCCAGGCTGAAAACAATTGTCCATTACAGTCTATTGTCAGTTAGGAAGGAAATCCCTAAATATATGGAGACTATGATGACTCAGATGCTCTGTACACAGTTTACAATTAATCAAGAAAGAAAGGAAAACATATTTTCTATTTAATAAAGTGAAAGAGGGGTTTAGGTGGCCTTTATTAAATTACAGTTTATTTGAAAATTGTGTGTGGGGGGAGGTTTATAATAGGAAAGGGTTTTAGGGTCCTCTGTCCATATTATTGGTACCCTTCAGATGGCAAAGCTACCACTCCAGTAGTCTCTATCTTTTTAATTGCCCCAACCCCCACAGCCCAGGGAGTTGGGAAACGACCTGGTGCCTCTGATAGGGGAGACGGGGAGGCTGTTTTTTTTTTACTATAGCACAGGGTCCTCATACGTGTGGTTTCCCTGTTTTAGTGTAAACCAGTCAATGCTGTCATTGGGGCTGGTTGGTGATTGCAAGTTGGCTTACTGCCATTTTTAATTACAATACATTATTATTGTTATTAATATTATTACACAGTACACCGTTTGGTTTCATTTACAGTAGAGGTTGAGATATAATCTCCACCAGCATACATTATATCCTTTCCCCCCAAATGTTGCCCTATTACTCCGCAAACCTGTGCTCTATAGTGGAAATATAAAGCACATTTGCACAAATCGAAGAACTCAGTAGGTCCAACATTGGATTTGCCTTGTGGAGCAGCCATTATTCCTTTTATACATTGTGTCCATAGTTTTGGGGGGGGGGTTTGGAAGACAAAGTACTTGCCAAAAAGCTATGAAGTAATTGCAGTGAATTACTTGCCTTACACACTCCTACAATAGGCCCCTCATCCTTACAGGGATCTCAACTGAATCCAAAGATGCTGTGAATGGCAAAGTGCTATTATCATTCTACTCACATGCTGATAGCTGTGTGTTGGTGATATCCTGTGTAAGCTACCTGTAGGAAATATTGAGTATACCATCTCCTGTAAGATATAGTCCTGCACAGATCTGCTCCATCTTGGACACTAAATAGAGCTGTGCTGCTTTCAGGTCAGTTCTCACTCAGGAGGGGGTGACAATGACACTGACTGTGAGTGTGTAAGACACTTATATAGACATTTAGGGGTGGAGTATGAGCATACTGCCAACATGTTGGGTTCTTATCCATGATGATGATTTAGGGATGTAAGTCACTGTTCTTCCAGGACAGTGTCATTTTTCTCCACCAGATAACTCCAACTAACAGTTCTTATCTCCCCATAATTGAGACACCTGCTGCACTCAAATATTTTTTATCTACATCTCAAATTAATGTAATATACCCAAATCAGTGATACTTACCTTCCTGGTTTCTTGTTTTGTGTATGAGTAACCCCCATGAAGTCTTTGAATGTTTCTGAACCGCTCCATGAAATGAGTGTCCCAGGTCATAACAGTACCTCTGATACCTTATTCAGGGCCGCCAAGAGTAATCTTGGGTTCGGATGCAGCTGTGTCTTGCCCGCCCCTTTGTGTGCACTTAGGAAGGTTGTGACCATGTGGACCAGTAGAAAGCTATTGGTCTGTGCAGTCACTTTCCCTAGCCTATAACATGGCTTAGATTGGGCAATGGCTGGCCACCTGCACCCACCCTAATCTGCCACTGTCTGACCCCCAAGCAGGACCCGGGCCTAGATACATTGTACCTGCCCTCAGGGCCGGATTAAGACACTGTAGGCTCCTGGGCTAGTGGTACTGTGAGGCCCCCATTTTTTATGTCCCCAGGCCCAGCCACAATCCATTTGAATATAATAAAACATATCTTTTTCCCTCCCCCAAGTCATGATAATCTCCCTCTAGTCATAATGTATTAGCTGTGCTCCCAACTCCTCCTCTAACCACCCCGAGCGCTTACCTCCTTCCTTAGCCCAGAAAGCCTACGGGTTACTCCGGCCCTGCCTGCCCTACCCCATCATTCCCAATTTTCTTTACTGACAGAAAGTTACTGTTGGTTGGCAACCATGTCACAGCTATCAACATTCTCCATCTTTAGCTCCTCTTGTCACAGTTACTCTCCATTACAGGATAATGATGTTACGTAAAAGATGGAATCCTTAGTCTTTCCTCACTTGAGTGTGCGCTCCTGCAACCAAGTCTCTGCATGCTCCAGGAACATTTCCTAAAACTGCATTTGGGAAGTAAACAGGCAGAGGTGCTCTCTCTAGACTGTAGCAATTTTCAATTTTAAAGTAAAATAATTCTTGCTAGGGATTCAGTTAGGCTTTGGAGCTTTGGTACCAGCTTTAAATTCTAATATTGGGGCTCTTGCCTGGGTTTGATGTTTAGGTTACAATTCGTAAAGGAGCTTAATAAACACCCCCTAGCATAAACCTATAAACCTTACCCTACAACTGAGAATGCAACTGTCTGTCTCCTTCACATAGGCAATGTCTCTCAGAAGCATGAAAAGTGGACTTTAGGAGCCCGATTCATCAAGGCATGAATCTGCCGATTTTGAGCGTATAGTACGCAAAATCACTCAGCCCAGAATGCAGCTATGCCCGCTGCATCTTCGAACACAAATAACACTTACTATGTCCTATGATTTCCGGGAGTGAATGGGGCAGGGAAGGGGCATTTTACCGTAGTCAATTTACATTAGGGGCATACCAAACTCAAGCGCACGCACCACGTCTGAATCCAGCTTAAGCTATCTCAAAGTTACTTGTTTTTCTGTTGTCTCTTTTGCTCCAGCTAAAGTCCTGATCAGTAGTGATGACAGTCTTATATGCATGCTAGAACATGTGTTTGCAATCATGTGCAACTGTATAAATAAATGTATTTTATGCTCAGTAAACATTAACAACATCATAATACATTTATTTCATGGGGGATTCTTTATATTTGTTTTTTAACTGTTTTATCATTAATGCCTATATCATTATCAGGAACCATTAATTTAATATATTTTTTTCCTGTGTATTTTTTTGAAAATGTATAATCCACATAGGTATTGGACATATCATGCAGCATTTTGAATAGTAGAGTACAGCAGATCTACACCTGATTTCAACAGCACACGTATCTTGAGATCTGTATCTTGATGATTTCAGGAGAGCGCAGAGCCTAAACATGAGAGTTTAATACTAAACGCGGGTTACACTCAGTATACGTGACTAGATGAATCAGGCCCAGGAGAGCACAGACAATGAGTGAATGTTAAGAATGCCAGTCTCACTATTCATGACATTCATAATGTTCAGAGCAGCATCTTAGTGTAGTGACAACTAACAGTTAGGCTGCAGAGTTTGGGATGGTACAGCACCAGACATAGTGGAAGACAAGGGACCAGAAGACTGAACCAAAAGAAAACAATTTCCCTTAGAATACTAGAGATTTCAGAGGCTTGCATAATCAGCATAGGTGTTTTATGGCTGGCTGCATACTGTAGTTGCAAAATTTCCATAGATTCAAGATGCATCACTGAAATTTTCCCCTGAAAATATCCCTGTTTTCTTATTACTAGCTAATGGTGCCTTATAATATGCTTTCTCTGTATACTGGAAAAACTGGTAAAGTCATCTGCAATGTGAGGATATTGACCTGATTTCATAGTGTGGGTGCCCCTATAATTCATACAATGCTTGATAATAATCGATCAGGTCATTATTGTGCTTGAAAAATGTGTACAGAAGATGACGACTATAAATCTCATTATGCAGTTAATTTCCGACCTCAATAGCAGACCCAACTGTAAGCCAGAATTGTGCCTGGCTCTAAGAACATGTGTTTGGCCACATAGAACAGTGATTCCATTACTCTACTATGTATGTCCAGCTTGTATTGCCATCTTCAGTGTCTAGTATAATCCTGTGTGTTGTATAAATACAGATTGAAGGAAAGGGTGTTTAAAAATATAAATAAATTGTATTCTGAACATATTCCGTAGAAAAAGGCATGAAAGGGACTATAGTCATATTTGCCTATCCTCCCAGAACGTCTGTGAGATTCCCAAATTTTGGGAAAGTCTCCCAGATTCCCAGGAGAGAGGGCCACCCTTCTGCATCCCTCCCACTTCCTTAGTGAAGTTGGTGAGGCATGAGCTTTGATGTGATTCACTGTAAATTGCATCATCATGGCCCCACCCCGCTATATGATGACCTGAGTTGTGGCATTGCACATCAGGTGACAGGGCAGTTATGATGCAAACCAGGTCACCATGCACCCTAAGAGGAGGTCAAAAAAAATCTGCAAGTGTAGGTATATTAGCATCCCCATCACCTTTATATAGTGGATGCCACTACCCAGATGCAAAGTGTCCAAGGACATTGTAATAAAATGTTTATAACTTTGCTGGCAGATTATTCTAAGATAGGGCTAATTCAAAGGAATTGTAGAAACACTTTTAATGTAATATTTGCCATTGTAAATATTATGTATAATGTTACATTTGTATTTCAATATAATTTCTGACAAAGGGAAGTAGTTGATGATTCAAAGGAGATATTCTGTCTTGGTGATCATGATGATACAATAAAAACATGATTAACAAACATTGAAACAAAGGGAAACATGAGAATACATTTTAATGTACAGATAATAAATAAAAACAACACATAACATTAACAATACAAACAGACAGTACAAAAGTGATGAATATAGAATGAGATGTTCATTTTTAATTTCCTAAACAGATTTCATCTCTGGGTGAGCAGGAAACAGAAAGGGACTTATTTAGAGTTGGCCGCATTTTGCAGCACATATATGCATAAAAATTATGTCCAAAACAACAAACATACTAAAGTGTAAATATTGAGTTGCACAATTCTCAGTATATGTCCAGCTCAAAGCACAGCAGCATTTCTGGGGCCACAAGCCTAAGATAGGCACAAATCTAGATATGGACAAGACTTAGGGCTAGATTTACTAAGCTGCGGTTTTGAAAAAGTGGAGATGTTGCCTATAGCAACCAATCAGATTCTAGCTGTCATTTTGTAGAAGGTACTAAATAAATGAAAGCTAGAATCTGACTGGTTGCTATAGGCAACATCCACAATTTTTAAAACCCGCAGCTTAGTAAATCTAGCCCTTAGTTTGCAAATGCATATATTTACGTTGCCTGCTTTTCCAGGAGTCCAGGATTGTGTTTTAATACACAAAATAAATTAGTACATAAAAGTAATAGTGTTTCCACAACTGACCAATACCTTCTTGAGATGTCCGTGATGTATATTTATGCAATGTTAGTTTATTCTCTAATAGCTGCATGTAATATTTAATATCACATTCAATAATATATATATATATATATATTACACACACACATATACATACACACACACACACTGGTAAAAGTGAAAATGTAGAAGAGGCTGTATTAAAAGTTAGTAGTGGCGGTATGGAAAATGTAAGTGAATGGATTTTGATCATTTTACATAACGGAAGAGGAGTAGCAGTGTGGCATACCGCCGTATACCCCCCACTGTAGAACAGTAGCCCGTAAAAAAGGTCCTTGGAGGGCACCTAGACATATATCACTTCTCAGTTGAGTACATAGCTTTATACTTTTGGCGTTTTCTCAATGTCATAATCGCAATAAATGCTGTGAAACAAGAGTGCAGGTTTCCTGGAATTTACTAGGATGGAAGTTTGATTTACAATTTACCTGGAACTCATATTTGCGAGGAAAGAGAGGGAAAGAGAGAAACAAATAGAGCCAGAGAGAGCTCATAGGGGCATATTCAATTAGCTTTTGGATTCGCGGTAACGCGCGTTGCCACGAAAAGTGCGCGTTCTTGCGAGTATTACGGTACCGCATTAACGCGGATTTTCGTTCGCAACCCTGTGGGCTGCGAACGAAAATCCACGTTATTGCGGTACCGTGTATTACGTTTCGCGGCTGTTCCGGCGCGTTACCGCGAATCCAAAAGCTAATTGAATATGCCCCTAATAGTGATATAATGATAATTTTCAAGTATTGATTTGAGTGGGATAAGAAAGCATTTTAACTCCAGATAAGCTCATTTTAACATATTAATTGTACACAGTTTATATCTGAGATTTACACAATATATGGTGCATTAGCATTATCACACTATGAGCGTTCTCCGGCTCTATTTGCTTGTCTATCTCTAGATTACGCCCCTGCTGGATGGGGTGTCCGTGCTGGAGTAGCTGCTATCAAATTTATGGATTCACTGTTTTGAAGCGCTCATTACAGAGCTTTTCTCGTACAAATATATATATTTGCCTATGACAGGGTTACTGATCCTCATATTCCTGATCCCCCCACTCCACTGCTGGTTCATCATCCATGCGCAGAATCAGGTAGGACAACAGTTGGAAAAGGTTCTGCCATAGAAGCATAGACACATAGAATGACATATCGCTTACATCGATCTCGCAGAACTCCCCAGCATAGTTTAAGTCACAGAAACAGTGGAAGCGGTTGGGCAGGTTCTGGCAGAGACCTCCGTTTAGACAGGGATTTGACTCGCACTCGTCAACGTCAATCTCACACCTGAAACACAAAAAAAAGCACAATTACACACTTTGAACACATGTCCTCATATCATTAAATACTCCTTAAGTCTAAAAGTCCTACATTACTATCATTACTTATAGCTTTTTATTCATACCATCTCCATTGTATAACATTACCTAAAACTTTTTATTTAGAAATCCACCATCATACATCAGTATGTGTTATTTTGTATATAATTTCCCAAAGTTTATAATTACCAATGACTTTCTAGAATAAAAATTTATATATAACTTATTATTATTATTATTATTATTATTATAATTATAACTTTCATTATCATCTATTTATTTATATAGCGCCACTAATTCCGCAGCGCTGCACAGAGAACTCATTCACATCAGTCCCTGCCCCATTGGGGCTTACAGTTTAAATTCCCTAACATACACACAAAGACTGACAGAGACTAAGGGGTATATTTACTAAACTGCGGGTTTGAAAAAGTGGAGATGTTGCCTATGGCAACCAATCAGATTCCGGCTGTCATTTTGTAGAATGCACTAAATAAATGAAAGCTAGAATCTGATTAGTTGCCATAGGCAACATCTCTACTTTTTCAAACCCGCCGCTTAGTTAATCTAGCCCTAAGGGTAATTTTAACCATACTTGCCAACTTTTCCCCGTTGACTTTCAGGGATATCACGGGGGAGATGGGCGTGCAGGGGCGGGGCTCGACGAATCGCATCATGTTGGCCCCGCCCCTAAACGATTGTCACAATTTTGGCCAATTACAGTAGGGGGAGGGGCTAAGATGACACGATATTTGGGTCATTTGTGTAACTTTGTATTTAGAAATATATTGCATGTTAATGCATCTGATGTTTTCTGATTGGGATGCTAAGTTCATTCACATAAAGATGCTTGGTGGAATTCACTACTTCACTAGAACATACAATTAAGTTCTAATGTGGCTGTTCATATGACCACATTCGGTTCCTGACCTGGTGTAACTTACCTGTTTCCCACAAATCCTGGTTGGCAGGAGCAACCCAGGATCCCTTGCTCATTGGTGCAGTTACTGAAGTTATAGCAAGTTATGTTTTTCTTATCATCTCCACAGAAAGTGGAAGGCATTCTGTTAAATCTGCAATGATCAAAGAGACTATGTCATGCATCTAAATAATAGCACACGCCTCAAAAAATAAGTAAAATATATGTAAATCATTGATAATGGCCAATAACGTTGGCCTTATAATAGTGTGTATGTGGTCTAAATGTATAGGACATAAAATACCCCATGGTATTACAGATTTTTTTGCTTATATGTACCTCCATGTTTCTTCTTTGATGTTCAAATATTCCGTATTTGTGGTATGATTGCAGAAAGCACAGAAATGAGTGACCTTATTTACTGCACAATCTCACTGCGCACCGCAAATCACATTAGCTTTGCACCGGTGTGCCTAGATTGGTCTGCCTAATGCACATCAAGGTGTAGGCATACTTACTGGTCTTTGAAGATGCCTCTATGAACTACAAATGTAAAGATCACATCAAAGTCCAACCTCCTACCACTTTGCAAAGTTTATCCCTATACAGATATAGGATATGAACCCAATCTCCACCACATCTAATCTGGTCAAAAATCCGCTTCTAAAAACATGTCCTCTGCACCCCATGATCTGATTTTTTATATCATCATTCCAAAAATGAAATCTAATTTTTGCACTACTTCGCAGAACGAGGCATACCTATCTACTTCATACTTGGCACAGAATACTTCCGGTCTGTGCAATTACTATCCTCAAACGGTGCAAACTTCTGCTACTGTGCAGAAGCTGCCATTTTGCTCTGCAACCTAGTGCACTTTGGCGGAAACCTAGGTGCACAAGTACAAATCGATACAAGTGACCTATGAGAATTTTTACACTGTGTGTCTGCAAATTTGCCCATTAGAAATTACCCGCAGTGTGTGCATTAGTATTGAATGTTTGCTGAAATGCAAGGTGTGACCTCAACACCACCACTGTCACAAATACTAATAAAAGCCAACATAATTAGAGGAAAAACTCTAATTCTGTTAAAAATCCTATTGAAAAAAACATATGTTATTATATTAAGTTAGACTTAAATCAGAAAACATAAAAACTTGTACATCATTGTCTGAATCAAGTCTATCTATTTATCAGCCCATTGACCGAGTACAACCCTCAAAAGCTCTTCTGAGCAGGGCGAAAACACCCTTCTTTTATACAAACTAGACAGAAGCCCTCACTCAGTCTGAATGGGGACCCAGATTCCAAAGTGTAGGGACTGGTGGAGGGATATCAAAGTTATGCTGTGGCACTATTTTCTGAAATGTGGGAGCTGGTGGGAATTATTAATGTTATCTGGTGGCTTTTTATTTACTGTAGGGGCAATGTAATGTGGGGTTACAGGGCTATTAAAATATTGCAGGGGCTAATAATATTATTAATATGATGTGGAATCTCCATTAAATGTCAGGCTCATTGGGAGAAGCATATGTTTTAAATTTGAATGCTATTACAGACGTGGCCAAAAAGATTGGCACCCTTGCAGGTTTTTTTTTAATAATGCAGAAAATTGTTGAAATTAAAATGTTTTTTTTTTTCTACATATGCATGAGGTCTGCAATGGAATAAAACACATGAAGAAGGAACATTTACTAAGTCACAGCTTATTCCACACAGAAATCCTTAAGAGTCAGATAAAACCATTGGCACCTTTTAGAAGTAGTTAGAAAAAAATATTTTTCAAGAAGGTGACTTTCCTTCACTTTGGAACGGAACTTACCTGTGGAGAGTAGAAGGTCATTCTGTGTACGACAATGAGCATGGAGAAAAGAAAAAAAGCCAGGGAAGTTTCAGTGAGGTCAGACGAAAGATTGTAGCAAAGCATGAACAATCTCAAGGCTGCAAATCAATCTCCAGAGACCTTGATATTCTCATTTCCACTGTACATAATGTTATTAGGAAGTTTAAGGCCCAAGGCACTTTAGTCAAGCTCCCTGGACATTGCCGCAAGAGACAACATGATTGAAGATTGCAGTGCAGGATTGTTTGAATGGTGGAGAAAGAATCTTGATCAACTGCCAAACAGATTTAAGCTGACCTTCACACATGACCTGTGCAGCATCCATAGTCAATTCAATGAAAGGGGGTTATATTGTAAAAGGCCGAGGTGGGATCTACTACTGAGAGAGACATAAAAAGGCCTGAATGGAATTCGCCAAAACACATCTGAACAAGCTAAATTCCTGCTGGGAGAATGCTTTGTGGACAGATGAGACCACATCATCCCTTTGCTTACAGAAGCCAATGCAAAAAGAGCAACTTCCCTACAGCTAAATACGGATGAAGTTCACTGATATTTTGGGGTTGCTTGTGAATGGTAAAATCTGAACATTACCAGGCCATTTTGGAGCGCAATGTTGAAAGCTGGGTCTCAATCTAAGGTCATGGGTCTTCCATCAGGACAATGACCCCCAAACACCCAAAGCAACCAGGAATCATTCAAGACAAGAGCCTGGATGGTACTTTTATGTTATCTGGAGCCATTTTTGAATTTATGCCATTTTTAAATTTACTTTCCGGGGACCAGAAAATTTTAATTGCGTCCAAAAGTGACTCGAATACGTTGTCTTCTCTGACTTCCAGTCTCCAAATGAATTCGGCTAAATACGACTTCAAATGCTGCCGCGTTGATCTATTTTGTTTATTCCGCCATTTAGCAGATCCCCACATTCGTTTGATGCTCTGAGTATGGACATCAGTGTCAGGATTGACTTTTAGCGATGATTTACTTTGAAGTGTTGAAATCCGGCCTTTTCCAGTTGCTTTGTCTGGTAGGCGCGCCAACTATCTAAGTAAATTATAGAGCCTCTTTCGATATTGTCCAAAATCGCAGTCATTAATGTTTACGACTTGCGATCATCCACATTTACCGAAAAGCACTTGTGCGTCTCCCGACAGAGTCCTCCGAAGAGCCACTGCTGAGGAAGCACTCGGCTGGCATTATTCTTACGCTTAGTGAACAAGTTCTCATCGTTTTCGACGATTAATCCTTCACATCCGATCTTCTGCTTTGGCTGTTGATTGAGGTACTCGGTGCAGATTTCTCGCATGTAGTTGTTCCAGTCGACGGTTGTATTTCTGCTTATGCCCAATTCCTCTTTGTACAATTTGATCGATGTCAAATCCATGGCCCAGCAATAGAAGAAGCAAACGGCTGTCACGAATGGTAGACGACTGTCAGTGAACTAATTTCCCTGGCGGATGTTGACCTTCTTTCGACAAGTAGATTTTCTACAATTCCAGAAAATACATGAACCAAAGTAGAGCTTCATTTCATGATTTCTTTGACACAGCATCTTAGCCGGCAGTGTTCCTTTCTTTTGGAAAAATGCCACAGCCTCTCTTTCGGTAGAAGGCAGAGTGAATAAATTAATTTTTAAATGTTGGTTGTATTTTATTTTTTCAAATGGCTCCATGGCTCCAGATAACAGTAAAGTTTCAAATGTCGGTTGAATTATTTTTTTTAATTTGAAAAAAATAGCCATTTTTTTCATTTGGCTCCAGATAACAGGAAAGTATTATTTTTTCAAATGGCTTAAGATAACGGAAAAGTACCGGTTGGACTTTTCTGAAGTGGCCGGCAATGAGACCAGGTCTAAATCCCATACTCCGGTGGAGAGATTTGAAAACAGCAGTTGGAAGAAGAACCTTCAAATCTGGGAGAACTGGAGCAGTCTGCACAAGCAGAGTGGACCAAACTGCCAGCAGAGTGGTGCAGGAAGCTCATCCGTGGCTATAGGGAACAGCTGAACGCAGTTGTTTTCACAAAGGCTGCGCTTCCACATATTAAGTCCATACTTACCTAGCCTCCCAATCATACTCCTGATCCTACCCACTTCCTATTAAAGATGTCAGGACAGGGGCCTTAATGATGTAATTTCCCGCAAATTATGTGATTTTCAGCACTACATTATCTCTGTACTTGCCACTTGACCTCCCATCCTGGATCTCCTGAAGGAGGCTAATTTATTAAACACAAATGCTATTATATTTAATGTTGGGATTCATTGGGGAGAAGGAGGCATAATAATTAAAGATGGTTGTTATCAATGTAACTTTGTGGCTGTTTGGCGGGAGGAGTATTCTCTACTTTGCTTGGCTTTGATGGAGGTGAATAATACCTATCCCTTTTCTAAACCAGCCCCAAACTTTCCAGGATCCGGCCAAGCAGCAACAGAGCTTAAGACACCAGCTGCAGAAGTAGTAGTCAAAGATTCAAAAACAGACATGAGATTGTCCAATTTTGGGTGCCCGTCACGCACATTTCAGGACTTTTGTCCCAGTTGCAGAGACAGCCGGGAGATATGACCCACTTCACAGTGCACTGCTTCACACTGATCGGCTCGTTAATGGGGAGCCGCATGTACCCATCCCAGCCCTGCCAGCAGCTATACTTTATGGTGCACAGCATTGGTATGTGACTGCAATCAGCCCACAGCACTACAGAAATAGTTGCTTGTAAGTAGAAGTAGGTAGAGCATTTTTAATAACACTTAAATGTCAGTATAAATCAATTAAAGGAGATTAAGTAGACCAGTATTATGCAACCTGTTGCCCTCCAGATGTTATGGAACTACAAGTCCCAGTTTGGTAATATGGGGGTTGTAGCTCTACAACTGCTAGATCATTGTGGTGGGGTGGAAGGGGAGATTTATTTGGGCATATAATGATGTCTGACCGAGTGTGTGTAGAGGGACAAAGATCTATGTTTATGAAGAAGGTCCTAAGTGTGCTCAGTGCTAGCTGTTTGGATATAGATATATATGTTTCATAATATTGAATATAAGGAGGAAAAGAGTGAAATGTTGGGGGCATATACACTGTAAGCACTATAGATAGAGTGATATGGTGGAAAGGTGCTGAGGAATGCTATGGAAAAGGAATTGTGGCACGGACAGGTCTGAGAGGGGGGAGAGGGAACAAGCCGGTATCTTGCCTTGGGCCCCATGGGGTCTTAATCTGACTCTCTTCTGAGGCCATAAGATTCTCTGTGAATATTGTAACCTGTGATGTATAAACTACTTATAAGTGTAGTTGTTCATGAAAACATATTTATATAACTTCTCTGGTCCATCCCAATAAATTATTGGACAGTACTGGTCTAACGACACACACAAAGCTACTCATTCTAAACTGCTCACCCACTTTGTAGCCTATGTACTTGATACATCTGTACATCTATTGTTTTGCAAATTACAACAATAGTACTGCCAAAATCTATACAGCAGTACAAAAACATCTCAGGTTCATTTGAAACCACCGATAAGTGAATTTTTGTCTTGTATTAGGAAGCTCTTTTATAACAGTGACAATATGTGCAATATTGCTATCAGCAGCTGCATGTTTAACCTATTACAGTGAAATGAAAACATATATGTCAGGACTTGAATTATTTTCTTCTGCAATCCAATGATCAATAGGCAACCTGAAAATGATCCTCTAGCAAAGGTTCTCAACTGTACTAAACTCATCCACATCTAAGAATTTTGGGGGGGGACTTTTTTACCATTACTTGATAAGAGCAGCCAGAGGGCACTGTTTCTCACTATAAGAAGCAGACATCTGTCAGCTCTAAAAAAGCCAAGCCATTATATGAAGCAAGTGTGTACTGGATATGGCACCTAATTGGACAACCGTGGTTCTGTGTAATCAGGTTTCCACTTCAATTTTTATCATGTAAAAGTTTTATGGTTCCCCATAAAACTCTTGCACATAGAATTCAATTGATAATTGGGGGCGATGGATAACTTCTTTTTAACATATAGATGAAAGTCCTTACTGGAGGATCATTTTGTGGTTGACCAATGACCATGACTAAAATACCTGTTGGAGAAGAGATGAGATTAAGTACTTTCTAAAGTAGACAAATAACTTTAAGATTCCTAATAGCGAGAGGACTTCAACCAAGCTATGTACAGTCATGGCCAAAAGTGTTGAGAATGACACAAATATTATTTTTCACAAAGTCTGCTGCCTCAGTTTTTATGATGGCAATTTGCATATATTCCAGAATGTCATAAAGAGTGATCAGAGGAATTGCAATTAATTTCAAAGTCCCTCTTTGCCATGACAATGAACTTTATCCCAAAAACATTATTTCCACTGCATTTCAGCCCTGTCACAGAAGGACCAGCTGACATCAGATCAGTGATTCTCTTATTAACACAGATAAGAGTGTTGAAGAGGAAAAGGCTGGAGATCTGTCATGCTGATTGAGTTAGAATAACAGACTTGAAGCTTTAAAAGGAGGGTGGTGTTTGAAATAATTGTTCTTCTTCTGTTAACCATGGTTATCTGCAAAGAAACACGTGCAGTCATCATTGCTTTGCACAAAAAGGGCTTCACAGGCAAGGATAGTGCTGCTAGTAAGATTGCACCTAAATCAATCAATTATCGGATCATCAAGAACTACAAGAAGAGAGGTTCAATAGTTGTGAAGGAGGATTCAGGGCACCCAAGAACGTCCAGCAAGTGCCAGGACCGTCCCCTAAAGATGATTCACTGCGGGATCAGGGTACCACCAGTGCAGAGCTTGCTCAGGAATGGCAGCAGGCAGGTGTGAGTGCATCTGCAAGCACAGCGAGGCAAAGACTTTTGGAGGATGGCCTGGTGTCAAGAAGGGCAGCAAAGAAGCCACTTCTCTCCAGAAAAAACATCAGGGACAGACTGATATTCTGCAAAAGGTACAGGGATTGGACTGCTGAGGACTGGGGTAAAGTCATTTTTTCTGATAAATCCCCTTTCAGATTGTTTGGGGCATCTGGAAAAACACTTGTCCGGAATAGGAAAGGTGAGCGCTACCATCAGTCCTGTGTCATGCCAACAGTAAATCATCCAGAGACCATTCATGTGTGGGGCTGATTGTCAGCCAAGGGAGTGGGCTCACTCACAATTTTGCCTAAGAACACAGCCATTAATAAAGAATGGTACCAAAACATCCTCCAAGAGCAACTTCTCCCAACCATCCAAGAATAGTTTGGTGACGAACAATGCCTTTTCCAGCATGATGGGGCACCTTACCATAAGGCAAAAGTAATAACTAAGTGGCTTGGGGATCAAAACATTGACATTTTGGGTCCATGGCCAGGAAACTCCCCAGACCTTAATCCCATTGAGAACTTGTGGTCAATCCTCAAGAGGCGGGTGACCAAACAAAAGCCCACAAATTCTGACAAACTCCAAGAATTGATTAGGCAAGAATGAGCTGCTATCAGTCAGTATGTGGCCCAGAAGTTGATTGACAGCATGCCAGGGCGAATTGCAGAGGTCTTCAAACAGAAGGGTCAACACTGCAAATATTGACTCTTTGCATAAACTTAATGTAATTGTCAATAAAAGCCTTTGACACTTATGAAATGCTTGTAATTTTACTTCAGTATACCATAGCAAATCTGACAAAAAGGTCTAAAAACACTGAAGCAGCAAACTTTATGAAAAACAATATTTGTGTCTGTCACGAGTCGCGGTGGTGCCTCAAGCCACCGTGACTTACTTTGCCCGCAGGACGCGTCCCCGCCATCTCCATGACGACCGGGTCGACACTTCCTGTTTTCTACCCGGCCATTGCCAGGGCAACGGTCGGAATGCTGTAGTTTCTAACACCGCGTCCCAGCATTAGGGGCAGCCGGGCGCGTGCGCAACTGGTTAATTAAATTATATTATTTATCAGCCCCTAAGACTGATTACTCCCTGCTGGGCTCCTCTGCTGCAATTGCCCAGTCTCTGTATATAAGGCAGGGAGGGCTTAGCCTCCCTGCCGGTTATAGTTCTCAGTCTGCTGACCTGACCTGCTCCTGTGCTCTGTATCTACATTTGGATTGGATTTCTTGTGTATGACCCTTGGCCTTGTTTATTGGACTTTGACTCTTTGCCTGTTGCCCTGACCTTTGCTTCGTTTCTGGACCCACCTCGTTTGCTGCCAGTCCTGACATCTTGCCTGTTTCTGGCCTCTGTACCTGCTTCAGACCTAAGACCTCGGCCTGTTTCCTGATCACGCTTGATTCACTATTCCCCGCTACGCTGTGCTACGATATGTTTATAAACCTGCTCTGAGTTTAAGACCTGGGTGGCATTCGAGTATCTTTGAGCATAGTGAGCTCTACGGGGAAGGCGGCTGCTATAGGTAATGACCTCAACATCTTGTTCTACAAGTTTATGATAAGACCGCTAGCCATCACAATGTCATTCTCAAAACTTGTGGCCATGAGTGTATATACTAAGAAATGTATATTCTGTGTAAAGATGACCAACTCCAGATTACATAAATGGCTATACTTCTGCATCCTAAGGTTTCAGAACATATTTAAGATTATTTATCTTTCATGTTGACAAGTAGATCTAAAGCATACAAACTCGGGGTTGCAGCTGTAAAGCAGCGATTCTGAGGCTAAGGCATCTCTAAGCCACACATATACACACATCACTTAGAGATAGGTGATACATACATTCTTACCAAACTGAGAGGTGATGTTTCAGACAATGACAACAAACTGTAAAGAACATAAGAATGAAAGATATGTTAATACATACAGATGGACATTAACTTCATCCTACCATATGAATGAGAGAGAAATAAAAGCCTTAACAGGATGGAGAACGTAGTGTGTTCCTAAATACAGTGCCATAGGCCATAGCAGTGTCTTAGTTCTCACCTGCAGTGCTGCCCCGTGAAGTTAGCTGGGCAGATGCAGAGGTATCCTGCTGTTCCCATAACACAGGTTCCACCATTAGCACACAGATGACCATGGCAGCTGCTGATGTCACAGTTAGTTCCAGTGTAACCAGATTCACACTCACATTTATAACCACCAGGTTCAACAGTGCAATTGCCGTGTACACAGGGGTTAGGCAGACACTCTCTGATGTCCTTTTCACAGAAGGCTCCAGTTCTCCAGGCAGGACAAGTGCACACTGCGTGGGTGAACACATCATGGCAGCTGCCTCCGTATAAACATGGGTGAGAGGCACAGGGGTCAGACACCAGGCATCTGATGTCAACACTTTCAGGGGATGTTTTTACAAACTGCTCTATTTGTGGTTTAACCACTAAGTAATCTGAATCTGCAAAATATGGTAAGTGTATTCCTTCAATCAACACTGTGCCCAGGCATCCGCTAAAGTTCCTCTTTATACCATCAATGTCTACACCCAGATGAATATCTGTGCCTTCCCTGAGAAAATTCAGGTTTCCTGTTGCAAGTGAACTGATTATTTTCTCTGGCTTTCCATCAATTTCCATCTGCCATGTAGAGGACTGAGATCCAGGAGCTGTCATTGACAAGGTCACAGTGTGCCACTGGCTGTCGCTCACCGACTCCATGCTTAGTAAACTCACTGCACTGAGGTCATTGCCACTCTGTAGATGAAAATGCAGTAATTTTCTGTGGATGCCAACAGTGATAATTTCTGGTTCTCTTTGTGCATGCAGAAGAACAGACTCAGAATCAAGTGTGCGAAAACCAATTGTTAAGTTGGTGAGGTCTCTCATTATCTTTCCATTACTCCTAAAGGTGATTTCATGTCCTTTCCCACTGAACAGTGCATTGGAAATACCTGTTATAACAATAATATATGAATAAGGGACACAACACAATTTTTATGACTCACATAACACCAACACAAAACGAGAAGACATACAAAGATTCACTACTATGGGGCTGATGTTCTGCCCACAAGCAGGGCCATACACATCTTAATATGAATCTGGCTCCATATTGGCAGCATATGCACCTGATATATGAGCAGTGTGAATTTGCGCAATATACACTAGGCAAACTGGCATAAGTTCAACTCAGCATCAGGCCCAATACTTTCAAATGTTCTCCTTCTAGAGTGACTGACACGTTTGGACTTAAATCCCTTTGATATTACTATTACTACTAAAAACTGTATACTAATATTTATAAATACTTATCTGCCACCCAAAGGAGCTCATTGCTCCTATTTAAATATGCTTACTGAAAGAATTGGTTCATCTACCAAGATATATGTACATCAACAAAGCCATCATGTTTGTGCACACTGTTAACACAGTGTACAAAGGCAGGTACAATGGCATCACAAACTTGCACCAAGCTGGACTTGATTTGCTTGTGTAAAAGAGCCTTCATGCATTCTGCAGTAACTAGATTAATACGTGCTCATCCAGATACCTGTTTAACCTGGTTCCACATTAATAAGTACTTGTTTACGTACATTCATATCCACCGGGCACAGGCTGGCACACAGATCCAGGAGGGCACTGAGTGAACTGGCACCACTTCAGGTCTTTACATGTCTTTCCTGCAGTATTTGGAGGACAGGTGCAGTTATCCCTGACATGACAAATACCTCCATGCTGGCAAGGGCTAGACTAAAACAAGAACAAATATAAGTCATAAATATCATTAACCATTCCCAAAATGATAAACAATAGCTACTTATGCTTCATATGTGTTATGCCCACATTTCTACTCTTTTGTCCTATAAGCTATGTGGTCTTTCCTATTTTTTCCATATTGCTTAATGATCTAATTAACCCTGTCATCTCCCATTTTGCAGTATACTATTTATACTATTCCCCTTTCTATGTTTAACACCTATACGAAGTATTCATTCATTTGTGGTAGCTCACCTTGCAGAGACTATTGTTTTTGCAACCTTTTGTCACATTGTTTAAAACTGTATTTCCATTAGTTATTGACTCAGAATTGGGGAAGAACTCCAGAGCTGAGTCCCCAATCCTCAGATCTTGAACACAGCCCCTAAAATACCCTCCTCTCTTCATGGTTTCCAATGGGTCCTCCAAACCTCCCACATGTAGAAAAGTTGGGTAATGTCCTCTCTTGATGTCCATAGATATCAGGTCCAGTGATGAGGTAAACAGCTCCAGTTTGTGCTGACTCAGCTTCAAAGAAACCAAATGAAAATGGTCATCATTGATACGGTGTTCTCCCTTGGATATGATGTCCTTCCCAGTGTTTGCTGTCAATTTACCATCTTCCAAAGATACTATGACTTCATAAAAGGTGGCGTTTCCCAATGCGAACAACAACCCTGAATCATGCTGTGTTCTGACAAATGCAGAAATAATGATGTCATCACTGTGCTTATCCCCAGTTTGGAAAATGGCATATGATGTTACATTTCCATGTCCAAACCTGGCAGCTTCATATTCTGAAAGTAACAAAAAAAAAGAAGTGGTTTTATCAGCAGGATTGAAAGCTAACTGCATCTAATATCTACTATATAAAAGCCTAGTGGCTTGTGTCTGTGTGTGGAAAAAAAAACCAAGCTGCAGCGCCACCTGCTGGGCAGAGTTATACACTGACCTACTAAATTCTTAGTGTGTGTGGAAAATAAAACTCAGAAAGGGCTGAAATTTGGTATACTAAGAAGTTTTTAATTTGTTAATTTAATTTGTTAATTGTTAAAAGTGTTTATAAAGATTTTAAAAAAATATATATATATTTCTTGAAGGAGAAGTGACAGTTGGGAGTGGTTGGTGGTTGCCGGGGGTGACAGTGGGGAGTGGTTGGTGGTTGCCGGGGGTGACAGAGCGAGAGGAGTGTGATACTCAGGACCGCTAAGAGAGATCCCTGTGTCTGGATAGACATCTGGATAGATGTGGCGATAAAGATGAAGGATGAGGTGATGGAGAAAAATGATGAGGTGGTGACATGTGGACAAAACCACGTTAAAAAAGGGCGCTTACGTCGGGAAGTAACGCTCTTCCCCTGAGGAGGCCTGGCCTAGCCCCAAATGCATGACAAGAACCTTTTTAACACCTTAAGTAGCTTGATTTAACTAGAATGCATGAGTATCATGCACGGGTTAACTTGTTATTAATAATAATTCTCACTATATGCCACTGGCTGCAATAACCTAACAGAGATTGTGGCTTATGCACTCGGAATAATTTATTCTGTACAGTAATGTACTGCTTTGCCTTCAGTAACCTCACATGGTAAGATGTGTCAGGGCCATATTGGACAGATCTGGCTGTTCAGTGCCAACGCTGAGAAACCAGATCACATTGAGACATATTTATTGTGGTTTGCAGTAGAGATGCTTGAAAAAGTAGAATACAATCAAATTTCATTTGTTCGAAGGCCGCAAACATGATCGTCAATAGACCCAGATTTAAGTTTGCAGTTTGAAATTGCAAGGTTTTCCATTTACATTTGAGATTTGTCATTTGTGAAATTAGTATTTTAAAAATATTTATTATTGAACACTATTTAAATAATAATAATAATAATAATTTAAAAGTTTGAGTTTTGTGTTCATAATTAAAAGTTTGCAGAGGTTCTCCATTAAAATAGTTAAATGTGTCAATTTAAGCTCAAACATAGTCAAACCGACTTAAAAATGATCTAACATGATCGATTTAGTTTAATTCTTTTAATCTATCTAGAATTTGAGAAATTCCAGTAAATATTGAATATATGTACCAGTTCAACGAACTGGTATGACAAACGAATTGTCACCGGTTTGAGCATCTCTAGCAGGCAGCTAGAGTTCATTCCTGCTTTGCTCCTATCTAACCACTTTGACAATAACACAATTTGTGTGGCCAGCATTATTAGTGGATTATTCACATAACTTGTTTTAGCTTTAGTTCTGATTTTTTTAATTAATTCTCTCAAAACAAGGAACATAACATTTATCTCAATGTAGTGAAATAAGTCTGCGGGCAGCAATAATCCACCAATATAATGAGGCGATTAGCACCACAATAACTGATTCCTTTTATGAAATTTCCAATTACTGTGTTTGTGCTCACTTGATCTAGATATTTAGATGGAGTAAATATTCTTGAATGGAGTCTGTGAGACTACACATGTATTATTAATAATGTAACATATCTCATAGAACTGAATGATTCAGCAATTGTATTTTATTTTATGATTACATATTTGTTCAATCCTATGGAAGCATATATAGTTTTTAGGGCTATATAGCTACATTTATGACTACATAGTAAATAATAAAGTAATAAATCTGTATAGTAATATTACTGTATAGGTAGAATAAAACACACCAGGCAGGAGGTTATGATCTCTGATGAAACTGCCTGGAGGCGATGAAACGCGTAAGTGCATGTTTCTTTTTGCTATTCAGGTATATGTCCACCTACAAATTCTATGAATTACGGTTTGTCTATATTTGCCACTTTATCCAAATACTATTATCAAACATCCTTAGTACTGAGGAATCAAGAGGGAGAGACGCTGTGAAGCTTATCTCAGCTGCCCCTTAAGAACCACTGTGCTCACAGATTCTTTGGACATCTCCACTCCATAAATGTCAATCAGACCAGTTGAACTGCTCTGTGTTTCATGCTGTGAGAACTCAGCTGAACTTGTAGGACTGCTACTATTCCCATGAAAGGACAACAGGTAAAAATTTCACTGCCTATTGCCATACACATCGGGGATCCCTCAAACCCTAAACATCAGGATTAAGCTAGGGAAACTTTTGATGTAAAAGACTGAAACTTCAAGTCTATTAAACTACTACCTGGGTTGGATAAATTCCACATTGACAGTTTGCTTGTAAGCAGTACATTGTAATTGCTTCAATACCTGTGTTATCAAACTGAGAAATAATACTGAATGGAAAGTGGCTGATATTTAATTAATAGACAGAATCATTTAATTTCCATAATTGCCTACTATTGGGAATTCTTGACCATTAAATAAAGGACAAATATAGGTTGACATTGCATACAATTACCCAACAGTGCATACAGAGTTCATTTATAAGTATTGATTCATGTTACCCAATTAATGCGATTTTTGTAATCATATGTTATGTATTATATTTAACATGCATTTATCTATGAGCTCATAATAGTTAATTATTAATGGAATTTTAGGTTTAATAAAAGGTATAAATTATCAGCAGATCCCTGACTTATTTATGGTTCTAAAGATCTATTGGAAAACATTTATTACTTCTTAGGAGGTAATGGGGCTGATGTAGAGTTGAACGCAACCTGGGAGTAATTTACATCCCAAAAATGTACACTCAAAAATATTGTATTTCAGGTCATATGGTGAATCGACGTCCAGCTCTGCTTACGTAGCCGTGCTTCTGATGGTCATCATCAAATTTGTTTTCATAGGAAAAATGTGCTATTAACAGCATCGGACTGGCCTGCCGGGGTATTCCCCGGTTGGCCCTGATGCCTGTCAGCTGCGTGGGGGGGCGGGGTAGGTGCATGCAGGGGGAGGGGGGATTAACTATAAAAAAACATTGGTGGTCAGTGGACAGCAACAGGCAGCCAATCACTAGGCTGCCTGTTACTGTATAGGGGCCCCACAATACTGTGCAGAAGACAGGAAGCAGGAAGTCTTCCCTTTATGTCTGCTGATCTGTGGAGAGGAGTAACACCAACCAGCACTAATAAAGGTAAGTGAGGGGGCTGTACCTATAAAGCTATAGGAAGTAGGGAGAGGCTGTACCTATTAAGCTATAGGGAGAGGGGGGCTGCACCTATTAAGCTATAGGGAGTGAGGGGAGGCTGTACCTATTAAGCTACAGGGAGGGGGGGCTGCAACTACCAAGCTATAGGGATAGGGGGCTGCCTATATCAAACTATAGGTAGCAGGGCTGCCTATATCAAACTATAGTGAGAGGGACTACCTATACCAAACTATTGGGAGAGGGCCTTACTATATTGTGTGATAGGAGGGAAGGGAGGGGGGCTGTTTCAATAGCACATCGGTGGAAGGTAGAGTTTAGGTAGGGACTAATTATTTAATGGGTGCTATTTTATTTGTGGGGTGATAGTGGTGCATTTTAATTTATTTGTGGGGCGGTTTGTGGCTATTAATCGAATGTGGGCAGTGTTTGGGGAGGGGGGCTATTTATTAAATGTGAATATTAATTATTTAATGCCGGGGGTGGTTGTGGGAAATAGTTATATTAAACACAAATGCTATTAATTTATTTCTGGGGCTGTTTGGAAGGAGGGAAATAGGTTTATTTATTAAATGGGAATACTATTACTTTAATGTTGTGGTTGGTTGAAGGGATATGGATCTATCTATCAAATGGGAATACTATTATTTTAATGTTAGGGCTGGCGGAAGGCCTAGTTATTAATCGTGGGTGCTATTGATTTAACGCCGGGGCTGGTTGGAGTTCTCTAGATTTCATGTACCCATTTTTTTTTTCAAAATAGGGCCTCCAACATTCCTGGATCCAGACAAGCAGCAACTGAGCTAAAGACATCAGCAGCCACAGGTGGTGAAAGTGACAAGAACAGGTAGGAGAGAGCAGGACAGTCTGCCAACTGTCCTGAATCTGGTTATGCAGTCCTGAATTTGGGTGACTGTCTCACTTAGTCAGGATGTGGTCCGACCGCAAGGACAGTTGGTAGGTATGTCCTGCTTTACATTGTACTACTCATGAAAGGCAGAGCTGCATGCATCTAACAGTAGTGCACACAGTTTTGCCTGTGCATTTGTCTAAAATGATCACCCCCCTGTCTTAAGTGCCCCGGCCCCCCCCAGAGCCTTATTCCAACTCTGGTAAAACTTTAGTGGTTCTTGCATTGATTCCATTGTCTTCCCTCTACCTTGCATTGGTCCCATTCTCAGGTCACTTCATTGAACATATGGCCAGCCCCAATTGCATTGACAATATCATTAATCCTTCTTCCTTTACATGTATTACATCACCAGCAAACCCTTGGAATAGCTCTACCCTTCACTTATGCCATTGTCTGCCAACCCACCCTGCACTGTTATTAATTCAAACACTCCCAATCACAGGGCACATTTAGAAATCTTTAAGAGAAAATAAAGTATTAATGAAAAGTTGAATTTAATCGACTGCAGGACAGGACAGGGGAGAGGGATTTGGTCTGGTTTCTAACTCAATATAAAAGCACTACCAGTAGTCCAAAAAATAATATACTGTTAATTGGGAGGGGGGGGACTCTATCACAATTTAAAAAGCACTACCAGTAACCAAAAAATATATATACTGTTAATGGGGAGAGACATAAGCCAGCAAATGAACGTGAAAAACACCCTACTAGAAAACAATATATATACTATCTTTGGGGTGGGGGTTGTCTGCCATAAGCCAGAGCACAAATCTAAAAGAAATGAAAGTCTTATTCCTAAGTATCGTATATATTATTATTATTATTAGGGGTGGGGGTTTTTGCAGGGCCTGATTATCCAACAGGTTGACTAGGCTGCAGCCTAGGGTGCAAAATTGTGACAGAGAGGTATAAACTGAAGTTCACTTTAAAATATAAGGAAATATTTGTTCTCAAAAGTAAAAAGAAAACATGAAAGAAAAATGTAGAAGGTTTTAATCTTGACGCATTCCCATGGTAAGAGCTGTAGACAATGAGACATCTTTGGGCAGGTACTTAAGCAAGTAGGAGAGACAGGGACGGTGACAGGTGCAGAAGTGATGCCTCCATTCTGCTATACAGTTCTGATTTTACAATGACAATGAAATCAGTGACAAACATTGCTGTGACCCAGTTAAAAAAGCCTAGTGTAGTTTCAGCTCTAGTTCTTTTACATGATACATGTTAAATTGGCCTTATTTGTAATGTCCACTTTTTCTTTATGAACCACACTATGGTGCTATAATCTGTTCTCAATGGGCTGACCACACCCCCTTTAATGACTGACCACACCTCAATGTAGTGGGCCCCTAACACTGCATTCCCCCGGTGGGCCCTTCAAGGCCCAGTCCGACACTGGCTATTAAGCTTCATATAATACAGCAGACATAACCTTCCTTCGAACGTACAAATTAATTATTTTTTTTTTAAAATATATATATAGACAGCATCTTATAATATATGCATGATCAATGAATAAAGCACCCAGTAACTTCAGAGGTGAAACCACAATCAGCCAATCAGAAGCAGTTAGTGCTGGTGATCATCATCATCAGCAGCAGCAGCAAGTATAATGCTGCTGTAAAAGGTGTATCTACGTTCAGGTCTGCATCAGGCTGCCATTCTGCAAACACACCTTCACTGTATTTAGCCTACATTAGTATGCACCTTCTCTCCCTGTCACTCCCCTTCAGGCGCAGCCATACACAAGTGTGGATGTGTGCATAGGCGTAGGGACTTGCTGGTGTTTTTTAAGGGCACGAGTAGAACAAAAACACGCAATTTACACTATTCAATTGGGTAAAATGTTCAACTCTGCATCAGGCCAAATGCAACTATGAGATGTTTCTGGTTTACGCTGTTTTTCTACCAATTCTCTGGCAGAAGTTATTTTTGATATGAGAACCTAATTAGTCTAATTAACTTTTGGCAATGCATTTATCATCATCCTAGAAATAGTATTTATTTTGGTTCTTTTAGTAAAAGGAGGAAATGTATATGGCACCGTGATTGAGGTACCATAATTGAGGTACTATAAAGTAGGAATGTGTGTGCTGGGCAAACAGATGTCATAAAATTCAGGTAGAGGCATAGAGGATGACAAGTAGTCTTTCTCTGACAAGCATCTGGGGTAACTATATATTATATATAACCAACTTACATTTTTATGATACATTATGTGTCACATTTCATCTACATTGCAATTAATCATATAGCTAACAAATATTTTGGAGTTTTAAATGCCATTGATGTAGATTGATACTTACCTTTGGAGCAGTTGTTCCCTTTGTAAGGTCTGTAGCAATCACAGTAGTAACTGAGCCATAAATTAATGCATTTGCCTCTGCTTCCACATGGGTTACTCTCACAATGGTCTTGTCTCTTGCAGCCAATTTCAATGCCTGCCAATTTCCCATCTTCCTCGCTGAATACTACAGAACCCACTTTGATGTCCTGCATGCAGCCCACAAACCAAGATTGCATTCGCACCACGTCATTGAAATTATTCCATTCTCTGGTCTGTGCTGGCAGATCCCCTCCCAGCTGAATTTCCTGGAACACAATGTTCAATGGACCATCATTGTGAGACTGGTCCACACATGTAATACCACAAGAAGGGTCAAGAAGTTTGAGCAAGATATTGTCTGCAAAGGTTATTTCAACTGTATGCCAAAGATCATCACTAACATTGCGAGATAAATGTAGAAGTGTCTTCAGCTGACTATTGCGGAGAAAAGATAAAAATAAAAAACCCTTTTGTAAATATAGCCTCAGGGATAAAGCCTGGTCACCCAAGTGGATTATAGTAGCGCTGATTTGTGCAGTCCGGAAGCTCAGAGACAAATTGAAAAATTCACCTCTTTGGGGATGAAAACTAATATTCCTAAGAGGAAGAATAGTCGTACCATTAAAAGAGAATGTGGTTTTTGTCTCACAATCAGTGCCTATGAATCCTGAAGGACATAGGCAGTTGTGGTAGTGTTTTCCGTCCATTAAAAAAGGTATGCATGACCCCCCATTATGACATGTCTGCTCTTCACAGCCGATAAGCACCTCGATACAGTCTGGACCTCCATAATATCGCCCTGTGGAGTCCTTGTCTGAAGAACACTGACAGGTGTAACTGCCAACGAGATTCTCACAAATGCCTTTATTTTGACAAGGATTTGACTTACACTCATTGATATCTTTTTCACAATGGACACCTAGTAAATGAAGAGAAAACAATATTAGTGAAGGCTGAATTGGTCATCTCCCTTTAGCTCTGTCCAACGTTCCTCATCATGTCATTCAGAAAAATAAAAAATACAATCAGAAACAGAAAGTGGGAGAATAAAGATGAAGAATCTCATGACAATATGTCCTGGTGAAACATTATTGATATTCTCAATTAGGAAAATTCATAAGTTGAAAACCCACTTTAAAGGCTGCCTCTAAATGTGTTGTCAATGCACCCCAAGCCTCTAGATGAATGAAACCTTACCCAAATGTACCAGAAGTGACGAGAGCGAAATCCATATTACTGGACAGAGCATTCTCAGAGCTGTCCCTTGCACTGGTCATTAGCTGTATCTGTGTGCATCGTGATACCTGGATTCCGTCACTGGATTACCATTCTGCACAGACTGTTTTGTTCAATCTGATAAAACCAGCTTAGTCTAATTCTCATTATCAGTGGTTATACAATGAGTGGGGTGAGAATAGTGTACAGGGAACTCACTGCTCACCTCAGTGTGCTGAAATCATTGATTACCCCCAACATTTATACTTTTCTACTCATGGAAGGTGTACAAAGTTGTTATTTAAACATCTTGGGCCTGATTCATTTAGGAAAGTAAAACAAAAAAGGAGTAACTTTGCACCTGGGCAAAACCATATAGCAAGGAATTCGTAAACTTAGCCTTCTTTGAACCGCAAAACTTTCAACCGGCAAAATCAAGGAACGACTGGGAACAGTGGAAGTCGGCTATAGTTACAAAGGGCCCGAGTCATTAAGGAGAGCAAAACATAAAAAAAAAGGAGTAACTTTGCACCTGGGCAAAACCATGTTGCATTGGAGGAGGAGGTAAATTTAAAATGTGGGGACAGATTTGGGGAGGGCATGTTGTAGATCAACTTTAAATTTCAGTGTAAAAAAAACCTATCAATTATTTGTGTGCTACATGAATAAACAGCTAGTTTTTTGTATACATGCAAAATGATAAACTAATTTGCACCCTTTGCATTGTAGCATGGTTTGTCCAGGAGAAAACTGACTCATTTTTTTGCCTTACTTTCGTTAATGGATCAGGCCCCTTATGTCATAAATATGGATAAATGTGATGCTATGTCAGCAAAAATGGGAAGTCTTAGGAAATCATTTGGCTATATATAATATAAATATATAAAAAACAATGTCTCTTGCAGGCATTCTGCTGCGCAAAGGCTTTCTTATGTGTTACTTTGTTTGTGTGCTATCATTACATGCCGTTACTCAGGGCCTCATTCACCAGAGTCACAGGCAGCCATTTTTCCCTGGTCTCCGTGGTTTGTCTCACAGTCCAGCCAAAAACCAGGATTGTGTGAAACTGCGAATGAGACTGCAGTTTCTGATAGCTCTTACCGCTCACAACCCCTACAGCAGCCTTTTTAAAGAGGTGAACTTTCTGGTTCCATATTACAGAAACTAAGGAGCCCTGTGAAAAATGGCTGCAATAAGCAGATGAATAAAATGTATTTATGAGGTGGCAATGCAGCTTTACACCAGACAGTAAAAATAACCCCTCTTGTAGTTTGCACAAGTGCAACAACACTCACGAAATGATAAAATCCCTCTTTGGAGGTCGTGTACATCTGGATCCAGATTTCCACATAGATTTACGGAGCAAATGAGAGCATTTGTGCAAGAGCAGAAACTTGCACCAGCTTGGCTTTGAGGAGCAGGATTAGATGTTCTTTGCTGAGTGAGATTATTGAAATGACATAAAGGTGTATTTTTAGATGTGTACCCTACCCGTGCCCATCTCCCTATAAATGGACAGTAGTTTTTTACCAGCTCAGATTGGGTGTCTTACTTTTAATACTTTCATTCTTTCATTGGAGAAGGACAATTCTCGGAACAACTTGCTCACAAAGCTTCAAACACACATAAGTGCCATATACAATAATGACAGTGCCAATTTCCTTTCAGGCTCCTCATTAATTCAAGCCACAAAGCCTATATATATATATATATATATATATATATATATATATATATATATATATACACAAACACACACGCACACACACATAGTATGGCAGTATGTCAATGTAAGTGAATGGAATTTGATTTGATTTGACTTTTACAATCAAAGCAGTAGGAGAAGTGGCATCATGGAGTCACACCCTATATCGGCCCACTTTGACCACTATATAAAAATATGTTAAACTAACAAGGCTATTTATTTTAGTTGCAAAGGCAGTTCCTATAGGTGTCTGTGGGGACTGTGAAAATGCCCTACTTATAACTCGGACTTGACCCTGACAGCTATCGCCAACGAGCATTAGTGGTTCTATCCTATGGGGACAGCATCGCAGGCTCCCCAGCAGGCTTTGTGCACCTCTCCATCGCAAATAGTGCAAGGCCGCCTATATATTATAAGAATGTAAAACTAAGTACTGTAATCTGGCAGGTGGTATTTAGACTACATAAACCAGCTCCAAAGAAACCATCTACTCTCTTGCACTGTTGGCTTTTCTTCAGAAAGTTTAGCATCACTTTGGGAAAATTTGGGAATGCTATGCCGTATTCAAGTGCTGCTGTTCAGGAAACTGGACATGATTAATCTGGATAGCGGATGCAGTTCTCAGTATTGCAGCTTAATATATGAAGACATAGTACCAACTCTGGATGCAGTTCACAATGTCTGTTTATAAATCTTATTGCACAGAAACCACTCCAGCAAAAAGTGGTGAACTTATTCTGATGCTTCGAAACCGCAGTTCCTTTGTTAAGGAGTTTAACACACCAGTGAGACCACAATGTTTGTATATATATGATACAAGTGCTAATTGTAACGCCCTCCTTTAATGTATGTAGTGGCATATTCAGGGTATGCCCAGTGCACCTTCATGGTAACTAGACATGCTGCACAAAATAAATTCAAATTGTAAGGTAAAAGCAAAGTGCAAAATAGTAATGCATTTTCTTCTATATGCCATGCCACGTTCATACATAGATCTCTAAGCCTGCTGTTAAAATATAGGTGTGTAAACTAAAGCATGTATCACAGCTTATACAACCTTACAAATGAAATCAATTTGGAGCACGATGGCTTTGTGGTTAGAACTTCTGCACAGCTCATGAGACCATTTCCTGACCATGGCTTTATCTGTGTGGAGTTTTTTATGTTCTTCTCGTGTTTGCGTGGGTTCCCTCCAGGTGGTCCGGTTTCCTCCCACACTCCAAAAACATACTGGTAGGTTAATTAGCTGCTATTAAACTGACCTTAGTCTATTGGTCTGTGTGTGTATAAGTTAGGGAAATTAGACAGTAAGTTCCAATGTGGCAGGGACTGATGTGAGTGAGTTCTCTGTACAGCCCTGCGGAATTAGTGGCGCTATACATAAAGAGCTGATAATGATGAATCTAAGTGATTGCAATCACTTTATTGTAGGCTATTCGCCAGGACAGGCTCCTATCAGAGCCACTGATCCAGATGAAGAATTTGAATACATAAATATGTTGAATAATTTCTTATCATTGCAATACAAAATGATAAGTAACATGACTAAAATGCAATAGGTCTTTAATAGGCCCCTAAATCTACAATCACTCTTCATACTTATTCAAGTCAATTGACAAATGATATGGACAAAATTGAAATAAGGTTAAATGACTTTAAGTTTTTATCTCAGAAATATATGTCTAGGTTATGGTTTGTTAAAACTCAAGGGAAAAATCTGAACTTAGGCAGGAATCACTTTGTTCCTTCCGATGGAAAGTGCTGGGCTTATTGAGACATTACTTTCTGAAAATGGCCAAGGAGCATGAATGCACCTCATTGGCACCTACATGTAAAAATTAAATTATATGTTGTTGGACAAGATATTTAAGTAAGATTCAAAGGATGGACTTTGAGTATTTAAAGTGTAAATCTACCACCATAATAAATACATTAAAAAGATTTTCATGTGTCCAGTGTCAGACTGGGGCATGAGGGGCCCACCGGGGGACTGCAACAGTAGGGGCCCACCAGAGTGGGTGTGGTCAATTACCATAGAGGCAAGACCAGATACTAGAGGGGGAGTGGTCAGCCCATGACAAAAATACTGCCATTATATTTTATTCAACCAATATTGAGACATTTAGAAGAATTATAGGTACAATGTTGTAGGTGTGCACACAAATCTGCTGTTACTTAAATAGTGATCCAGTGATGGTGAGTTCTCATAAGGAAGAAAATGTATGTCCACTTATAGGACACAACCTTTTGATACTGGTTTCAGATAGAGTTCACCATAAAAATTAACTTTAGTGCAGTAACCAACCACCACCACAAATGTACAAATGTTCCCTATTGGCTAAACTCTGATGGATGGAAAGTGTAGGCTGTACAAAGATGCTAGGTATCCCATACTCTATAAAATGTTGGACATACAGAGAATTTTATTAGTTTTGACATGTAAAAAAATAACATAGTTTACTGAAAAAAGTATAATGGTATTGCAGAAGAACTGTACAAGTCCTGCCTGGCGACAGATCTGTGCTGCAATCTCATTACGGGGGAGACCTGCAGCAGAGAAGATGGGGATTTTCTGGCCACGAGCGATACTATTCATGCCACCGATGGCCGAGATTACCGTCTGGATCATCTCCTCAGGATAGGATAGGTATGTCTATCTATCAAGACCATGTGAGTTTGAATATTACTTAAAAAAAATTATCTATTGGGCAATTTATCAATAAAAGGTTGATGATCCGTGGCGATAATTCTGGGTCCCTCTGCCCACGAACCTTCCCAATCCTTGTTATACAGGCTCCTGAAAGCTATCACTGGCGAATGTAGGCGCATCTCAGTCTACCGGCTACGATAGCAGCGCTGTTTTTTCCGGGCGTTGACCGCTTGATAGATAGGACGAGGCACCAGTATAACACACGTTTGCGCCGGAGATTCGACTTTTCACCCTTTAGCACATAGAGCCTTAAGACTGAACACTGCATTTTGAATCTCTAAACCTCATCTATGAATTTTTCTCTTTTCGGGTAAATGCGTCCTTAAATATGATGAGCTAGATTTAAGTTCAGAACATTATTATTATCTTGCCTTATACTTCCCACTTTCCCACTTTTCTCCTGGATTATTTCGGTGATAGATAGAAGACAAGACAATAATAGTCCCCGGGACCAATCTTCTGCATCGCCGACTGGAAGCAAATCTGGTTTAATTTACCAAAAAGAAAACGAAAAATGGCAGTTTTATTTGATGGGTAATTACACGTGTTTAAATCCTGACTACCGCGTATGGTACGTTACATTAGAGGGCTGTCGATAGATGATTTGTGCGATTCACCCAGAAAATATTTCAGAAATATTAAATACACATTAAACAAACACACACGCTTACCTTGTCGGGCTTCCTGCAGTGCACACATGGGACGGCACCTGTCACATGGTGCGCGTCCCATTTGACTCCTGAATGGAATAAGCTACGCACAGGGGGAGGGGAAGGGGGGTCGCCCGCTGGCCCCTCCCTCTTCAAAAACAGGGTGTGGCCTTAAAGCGTCGGGGCCTACCAGTGATTCTTCCGGTACCCCGGTGGGCCAGTCCGATGCTGCATGTGTCACATTACAAATGTGACACATTAAATCAAACCATCACAATGTCACTTTCCTCGCATTACTTATTTAAGATATAAATGTGTCTTGAATGAGCAGTATTTTGGAAAAAAAATTGTACTTAAATAGGTAGTCTTAATGTGCCAGCAAGCAACACATTTTTTTTTTTTTTACCGAAACAGACGGTACTTTCTGTCACCATAGAGCCAAAAAGTGAAAACATAAAAGCGAAAACACAAAAAGTGCACTGTGGTGCAGCAACTGCAGTCCCACCTCAAAATAGGAAGAGTCTCTCTATCCCTAAATGCTAGAACCATAGGTTCCTCTAGGGGGCAATAGTCTTCAGATCTTCCTTTGTCACAAGGCTAGGGGAGGTCCCTTTTCCCCTGGTTTTACCCTGGGCACCAGAATCTTCTGCCTCCCTCTTCAAAGGGAAGAGATGTAAGGAGTTTCAGGATGGTGGGAACCTCAGTGCCTAACTACCACCCCTAGATCTTGGGAATCGGAGCCCAAAAGGGCGCCCACACTCTGCCATCCGTGAGAGTTAAACCAAAATATAAGTGCAGTGACAAAACAAGGAGAAAAGAAAATGCTGAAGTGACACAGCACCAGCCTTTAATCTGGCAATATAAAAATTGTCCCACCCAGCCAGAAGGTCAGAGCAAAGGAGCAATGTGCAAACAAAAAAAGGGAGTACCATGCTTGTGCCCTAATCTGTCACAGTGAGGGTGCCCAGTACCCATGTGATTTTCAGGCACCCCAGGTTGCTACTCTGGATGCACTTCATCCAGAGCTAACAGTTATATGTTCATTTCTCATGTTAAAATCTTTTAAAACACAGAAATACTTAAATTACACTATCAGGTTACCTTGAACTCTCTCCTTTTACATATTGTTCACTTTAATGACATTACAAGGTTCTTAACTCCTATCTGCTATTAATGAACTTTTCAGCCTCTAGCACCTTAACACTTTGAAAATAGGATGCAAAGTTTGTCATGGACCTGTTCCCATGCATTAAAAAACATTAACTTGACCTATTTCTCATGCGACAACGCTCGCTAGATTGTACTGGTAAAAGCGGAATGTGTCGTGCAACACTAAAACACTTCTACAGAGCTTTAGTTTACCTGTGTTTTTAAACCATTTTCCTAGAGCATACGTGTGAAGTCCTATTTCCAAGAATGCCAAGTATAAAGTTACATTAAAAAGCCACCAACAGCGCTACTTCATACAAAAAAAGGTTTACTGCCAACCATTAAATAAGAAATAAAAAACTACTACATGATTATCATCTTGTAAATCAAGGCCCTTTTATTTACACGGACTAAACTTCTTCATTTCAACTAATTTGCATATACACTGCATTGCCTACTTAGAAATTACAGTATTTGGCATTAGGCATGTGAACAAAATATAACTAAGCCCTACTGCACTGTTTATTTAATATGTGTGAATACATGACTAATCTGGTAAACCTAGATACAAACAACACTAGCATATATGCTAAACTTTAACGTAAGTGAAGGTCAGTTTGGGTCAACATGCTGTCACCACTAGATGGCAGTAAAATATTTTTTATTTATATTTTTTACAATTGCCACAGCTAGAATTTGCTTGATATACTCTCTCAGGCTCACTAATGACCATGCAAAACCGCAAATCTGCAGCTCTTTTGTTACCACACGCACCTAACTTTTTGCAAGTGCAAACAATTTAACAGAAATCCGCGCAAATTTGCAGATCCTAATGGTGCCAGCCGTGGGGTGGAAAGGTTTGCACTTGACAAAGGTAGGAGTTGGGCAGATCAGGTTGTGTTTTGTTAAGTACATATTAGGTGTGTGAGTGCTACTAGTTATGTACACAAGAGGAAAAATAATGCCGGGATGTAGGACATGATTATTTAAATGAGATGGTGGGGTGAGGAAGGTGAAGCATGCTCATTGATGGTGCAAACCAGACTTCATCCTGTACATTACATGGGACACATTTTGTACAGTATGTATGCTATCATGACTAATTTAAGACATAAATTAGGTTAAACCAAGAGTTATAACAGGAAAAAACATACAGTTAAAAAAAAAAGGTGTTAAAGTGGAAGTAGATTGGACGGTGGTGATGTTTTACTGTTTTTACCGTGAGCATTCTCCACAAAATGCAGACAAACATCTGTGCAGGCAAAGGTAGGCAATTACCAAAGACCAAGACTTGGGCATGCACCTTGAAATGCGCTGGAAGACAATTAGTATGCATTTCATTGATCACTTCAGAAGTGTGTATTCCATGTCCTCTGCACATCCCAATTAACAACTAGTTGTATGACTTATATTAACGCTATGATAATGATTAGTGGTGGCTGATTTTCCTGGGCAAGCAGTAGGTTTCTGGAGGGTTTATTTATTTATTAGTGTGGAAAACATGTGACATGCACTAAACTATACTACAAATACATTCAGTCATTAAACATATATTGTATATTTGGCCTATAATGAATATAGGATACACTAAAGAGGTACATTAGCCAAATGTGTTGGCTGTATTCCAATGAAGTCCAAGCAGCCCCTTAATAATTAATGATAACTTAGTTTTACTCTCTCAAATCTGTCCTTAATGTCGTTTGAGTTTGACACGTCTGATATAGAGATACTTTTGTTGCTGTTTTATACATATATATATATATATATATATATTTATATATATATATATATATATATTCTATTCATTGAATGGCTGTATAATCTGTAAACAGAGCAAGAAGCAGCTACTGCTTTTTCAAACACCTGGGAGTTGGCTTATAATTGAGTATTTTATGAGTGCTATGGTTGTCTACACATTGGTTCTACCTCACACACAGAATCCAGAAGAGCAGCCAGTAGTAACACAGATGTCTCCAAAAACAACCCACTGCTTGACTGGACCTCAGCTAATACCAGTAGAGCTATCTGTCTACCACCAGGGCCTGATCAGCCAACAGGCTGACCAGGCTGCAGCCTGGGGCACCGGGTCGGGGGGGGGGGGGGGGGGGCGCAGCAGCGCTGGGTAATAAAAAGATTTTTTCTTTTTTTTTTTTTTTTTTTTTTAAAGATTTTTTAATTTTTAATTTTTTTTTTTTTTCCGTTCAAACCCCGCCCGCCCGCGAAAATCTTTCCTAACGGGGTCCCGGGTCCGCCTGTGGTGTATGGAGTCCACCTATGACTCCATACTCAGGCCATAGTATATGTTGAAAGGGGCTGTCAGCTGCTGCCGTCACTGCGGCCGCGGTGCGCTGTTCAGTGTGGTCACGTGAGATGTTAACATCTCACGAGACCACACTAATCAGACACACCGCGGCCGCAGTGAAAGAAAAGGACAAACACAGCCGGACGACGGAGAACAACAGAGGATCATTTCACAGGAGGCAGGTAAGGTACTTTGACTCAATGGCTGCCCGGGGAGCATTTTGATCAATAATATGGGGGGGAGCAGGAGAGCATTTTGATCTATAATATGGTGGGGAGCAGGAGAGCATTTTGATCTATAATATGGGGGGGGGGGAGCAGGAAAGCATTTTGATCTATAACATGGGGGGGGGAGCAGGACAGCATTTTGATCTATAATATGGGGGGGGAGCAGGAGAGCATTTAGATCTATAATATGGGGGGGGGAGCAGGAGAGCATTTTGATCTACAATATGGGGGGGAGCAGGAGAGCATTTTGATCTATAATATGGGGGGGGAGCAGGAGAGCATTTTGATCTATAATATGGGGGGGGGGACCCGGAGAGCATTTTGATCTATAATATGGGGGGGGGAGCAGGAGAGCATTTTGATCTATAATATGGGGGGGGGAGCAGGAGAGCATTTAGATCTATAATATGGGGGGGGGAGCAGGAGAGCATTTTGATCTACAATATGGGGGGGGAGCAAGAGAGCATTTTGATCTATAATATGGTGGGGAGCAGGAGAGCATTTTGATCTATAATATGGGGGGGGGAGCAGGAAAGCATTTTGATCTATAACATGGGGGGGAGCAGGACAGCATTTTGATCTATAATATGGGGGGGGAGCAGGAGAGCATTTAGATCTATAATATGGGGGGGGGAGCAGGAGAGCATTTTGATCTACAATATGGGGGGGGAGCAGGAGAGCATTTTGATCTATAATATGGGGGGGGAGCAGGAGAGCATTTTGATCTATAATATGGGGGGGGAGCAGGAGAGCATTTTGATCTATAATATGGGGGGGAGCAGGAGAGCATTTTGATCTATTATATGGGGGATGAGAACCTGGCATTTTCTGGCACAATGGGGGGGGGACGGGACTGGTGCTGGCAGCATTGAAGGATTATCATATTTTTAGGCACAAATAATTAATGGCGGGGCAGTGGCACAGATCATGACGCAGGGGGGGTAAGCTGCAGAGGGATAAATATTTTTCTCTATATGGGGCCAGAGGTGCGATCATGACTCGGGGGGGGTGGGGAAATAAGCTGCAGGAGGCCTAAAAATTATAAATTGGCCAAGGGCTGGGGGGTTAATTAACTGACTGTCAGTGGTTGGTAGATGCTAGTATATGATTATAAATAATTTTCATATATTTTATTATCTATATATGCCTGTACTAAGGGGTTGTTTTATTTGGTCATAATGGGGTGTTGTGTTTGAATCATTCTGGGTTTGTTAACATTTTGCATTTTTGCACATTTGCAATCTGACAACAATACTTCAAGAACAAACAAGAGTAAACATCTGGTGGTCTACACTGCAAGATCAGGTAAGAGAGAACAGCAAAATCTGTCTAACAATGAATGTGGATTTTTACTTTAGTGACATTTTAATGTTTTTTTTGTTTTATGTGCTATAGAAAACATTACCCTGTGCGTTATTATTATTATCGTTTGCTTGTAATTTGTAGATTTGGAGAGTTTGACTGTTTAATTTATAATTATTTATAATTTTCTACTGTTGCCATTCTTTGATATTTCTAATTTACTGCAAGCAGTAAATATAATTTAAATAAAAATACAATTTGTACCAGTAATCATCATTTGAATTTGTACTAAATCTAGACATAATTGCAGATTTACAGTTCAAAATGTGCGTTAATTTTGGTTTGGGGGGGGCGGCAAAGGGTGTGTTAGCCTAGGGCACCTGGAACCCTTAATCAGGCCCTGTCTACCACCCTAATTGCAAAGTTACTTCTGTAGTTCAAATTGTAATGTGTTTTTTCGTATGTTAACTGCCGTAATGTTTAGACATTTACAAATATAAATTTAACACTTTTTTATCGATTGTAATAAAAGTTGTGTTACCATATTGCAACACAGATCCAGAAGTTGAAACAATGTAGCACTGCTACCTGGGAAGTCTGCAAACCTGTACAACGCACAAGACTATATGACAAAGCATAAAAACAGCAAAAGTCTCCTTCTCAACAAGTTTCCCACTGCACTGTCTCACTATTAAACTCAGTTTAGTTGTGGACCAGGACCACAGGTATCCAAGACAGGGGCAACTCCCCCTCTATAAAAGCACACAGTCTAATACTTCAAAGATACATTAATATCCGTTCAGCCACAAATTTATCTATTTCACATACTGACACATACTGTAGTCCGATCAAGCTCTCTGGGTATCAAGCCACATGGAGAGACACATAGCCGCCTTTCCCTATCGTAAAGCTTCATCTTCTTTTCTCAGGTTTCCTAGAACTACTTAAAAATCTCTGTATCCTTTCTGCCTAAGACTGTGTTTCCATTTCCTAAGACAGTCCCCTTTTTTCCATCCAAAATATTGAATTCATAACACTTATTTTGTTGTAAGTCAGACTCATGATGTTCCAAAATTAACTGGATTTATGGAAATAGGTACATGTAACTGATTTACATTATTTAAAAATAGCTTAAAAAATAAAATTAAATGGTAGATTTTATGAAATGGGAAACTTCCATTAACATGAGTGTCCCAGACTTTTATTTAAAACATATAGTAGCCATATAATCATAAAAAGAGTCATATTGATTTGTTTACATAAAGAGACGTGATACATAGGGGTCTATGCATTAAGCTCATTTGGCACTAAAAACGTTTCCGCATCTTTTAAGTTCAGTTGCTATGCAATACATGCCTAATAGAGGAGATTTTACAGAAATCTCCTCCTTTTAGGCAAATACCGTGCAACATCGGAGTCCCCATTGATTAATATGGGGACTGTGATGTTCTGCAATGCATGAAGCTTGATAAACTTTGCATTGCGCAGACAGGTAACGCCATCACAGGATGGCGTTACCTGTCATTTCCTATGGGATTCTGCTGAAGCCTCTCTGGCTTTGCAGAATCTGGTACAGTGGGAGTGCTGTACTTCCTCCTATCTGACGGTAAATAGGAAAATCTGAACACAGCACAGGGTCTCTTTGCCGGGGCCCCTAGAATAACCTTGGTATGGTGCATTGAATATGCATCACTGCGATTTGCAGCAATGCATATGGAAGCATCAGCAATCCAGGTCTGAGAATACTGTTCCCAACACTTCCCACAATAATAAACAATAAAGTCAGTGCCTGCTGCCTGGCTGCTAATATGAGACATTAATATCATGGAGCGATATATGATCTAAATTACATGTATGTATTATATAATGGCAGCATGGTGGCTTAGTGGTTAGCACTTCTGTCTCACTGTCTTCCGTTCTTGTATGTTCTCCCCGTGTTTGCGTGGGTTTGCTCCCACACTCCAAAAAAAACATAATTGTAGATTAATTGGCTGCTATTAAATTGACCTTAGTCTCATGCAGACTGTGAATGTTATGGAATTTAGATTGCAAGCTTCTATTGTGCAGGGATTGAGTGAGTTCTCTGTACAGCATTGTGGAACTAGCGGCGCTTTATAAATAGCTGATGATATTTATTATGTACCACTTTTTTTGCCATGATCATTTTCATTCTTTAATGCAATGGTGAGCATTTATTAAAAGTGTTCTGCAGGTACAGCAGTCACGATAAATGTCTGTCCTGGTGAGCATACAATTTAGCTATGTCCTATGTCTTTCTATGGTCACTATCGCAAACTGGGTACTTTGTGATAGTGACCCGAGGGGAGAGCAGGTAAGAAGCGGTGAGGGATCCGAAGATCCCTCTACCGCAATGTTCTCTCCATAGGCTTCAATGGCTAACGCCATCTTCAGATCCCCATCTTCGGGCACAAATTTTCTAAAATCCAGAATTTGATAAATGGTGCAAAACAGCAGCCCCCATAGAAAGCTATGGAAATTGCGTTTGCATTCGAAGACACTGGGGGCCTGTATCATTGAGGAAAGTAAAGCAAATAAAGGAGTAACTTTGTACCCCTTGCATTCTAACATGGTATGTCCAGGAGCAAATTAGTTTCTTATTTTGTACATAAGTTAAATACTGTCTGTTTGTCATGTAGCACACAAATACTTGATAGCATTATTTTTACACTGAAATGTAAAGATGATCTAGGACATGTCTTACCCCAACTATAAATCTCTCCCCACATTTTAAATGTACATCCCCCTCCAATGTAACATGGTTTTGAAAGGTGCAAAGTTACGCCTTTTTATTTGCTTAACTTTCTTTAATGACTTATCTCCAATATCTGCTGTGATGCCAAAATAATAAATTTAAACAATCCTTAAATTTGTGCCTATTCCCTGAAAACTGACAATGATGTTTTGGGGGATTTTAATGAAAAATAGGATTAATAAATATGCCCCATAGTTACTAAGTTTTGAATATGATTTGCAGAGGCCATTTACTACTTGAAAGGTGCACTGAAGCACATATATGAAGACATACAGTATATGAAGACACTAACCCGCCAACATGAAATAACCTGGGAACATACTCATAGGGCCTGAGTCATTAAGGAGAGCAAAGCTAAAAAAGGAGTAAATTTGTTCCTGGAATAATCATGTTACAATGAAAGGGGTGCAATTTAGTTTATTATTTTGCACACACAGAAAAAAAATGGCTTTTTTGTCATGTAGCACCAAATACTTGATAACTTTAAAGTTGATCTAGGACACGCCCTAGCCCAACTATAAATCTGTCCCCACATTTTAAATTAACTCCCCCTCCAATGCAACATGGTTTTGCCAAAGTGCAAACTTACTCCTTTTTACTGCTTTGCTCACCTCAATGACTCAGGACCATATTGTTATTTTACTGTATTCAAAAGACCCCATTTCAATAAATATTACGTTACATAGCATCCAGAGTAATAGGGTCGCTTTTGTTAGCAGTGAGAATCGAATACAGTATGTAAAACAAAATAAGAGGTTCTTTAGCAATATAGCAAACTAAATGTCCAAGTTTGTAGATTTCTAAAACCAGACTTTCTCTAAGAAACTTCATAAAGTAAGTTTTTTGAGTACAATGCAATTAATATTTATTTCTGTTATTTTAGTACATACCAGTTAATCCATTTCCACATTTGCAAATGTATCCTGTGAATTGCTCCTGCTCTTCTGTCCTTCCTCCTATAGACGTGTTGAACGACATCAGCTCTACACACTCCATACCGTACATACACGGTTGGCTTCTGCACATGTGCATATCGATCTCACATAGAGAACCTGTGTAACCTGCAATAACAGGAATGGTTTTTAAGGAATTAATTGGAAACAGACATAGTTTATTTAAACTACTGTAGGATAGGGGTCAGCATGCACACTCTGACCAATCTGCAGCTACGCAGCCCTAAATGCAGCAAGCTACGATGCAGTGTTGTTCTGAAACCTTTCTATCATAGCCAGCAATACCTTATTTATCAATTGTGCTATATTAGCTCTTCTGTGGGATTGGACCAAACAGACTAGCCTTCACTCCCCACGCGCATCAATGAGGCTTGGCAGCCCATGACCCTGTCGATGGTTCACCTGTTGTCCATCCTTGGAACACTTTTGGTAGGTACTAACTACTGTATACACCCCCACAAAACCTGCCGTTTTGGAGATGCACTGACCCAGTCGTCTAGCCATCACCATGTGGCCCTTGTCAAAGACTCTCAGATCCTTATGCTTGCCCATTTTTCCTGCTTCCAACACATCAACTTCAAGAACTGACTGTTTACTTGCTGCCTAATATATCCCACCAATTGACAGGAGCCGTTCTAACAAGATAATCAATGTGATACACTTCACTTGTCAGTGGTTTTAATGTTGTGGCTGATCAGTGTATATAAGTACACTTCAAAATATAGAATGTGGCATGCATTTTTAAATGCATGCAGCAGACAAAAAGACATATCTATGCTAATATTGTGCCTTGCACCTCTGCTTTCAGTTCACACTTGATTGTGTTGTAAGCAGGGGCAGGCTGGGTTGGGGGGCAGGGGGGCACTTGCACCCTAGGCCGGTCCCATAGTGTCTACGTTGGGCTGGGTCACTGGACCACCTGCATTTTTTTTCCATTTGAATTGTTCCTAACAGGCTGCTAAGTAGAGTCTTCCTCCTGGGCTAAAATTTATCAGCCCTCCCCTTGTTGTAAAGCATAGTTCATTATCATAATTAAAAAGGTACCTGGCCAGCAGAGACATTTAAAGCTCCCAGAACCCTCTAGGCAGGTGGCATTATTTTTACATGGCTGTGACAAACACAGAGGTGCAGGGGCTTCACAATGCAGACCAGTGAATCCTACCATGCTGCAATCACAGTTATACCTGAAAGACATCACAAAATGACAAATTAGAACCATACTTGAAACCCTGATTAAATGTTTCTACAGTGATTGACAAACCATGTAATTAAAAACATAACTCACCTATTAATCATATCGAAACAATGTCCCCCATTAAGGCACGGAGAACTAGCACACTCATTAATGTTGACTTCACAAAGGTCTCCACTGAAGCCTACTTGGCATATGCAAGAAAAAGATCCCAAATAGTCCAGGCAAGTGGCACCATTAAGGCAAGGATCTGAGAAACACTCATTAAACTCCATTTCACAGTTTGTTCCTTGAAAAGAAACAAGATTATTTTTTTTTAGGAAAAGTAGAAATTAAATTAACAATACCTAAGTTACTTATACCATGGGTGCTAAATAAAAATAAAATAAAAACCAAGATAAAAAAAAGAAATCTTAACGATTTAGTCATAGGTAATTTGCATAATGTAGTTAGAGTTCTATATATCATCCTAATGGTTATCACAACCCAAAAGTGTAATTATCTCAGCCATAAAAATTGAATTTAAAAAAGTGATTTATCAACGCAATTTACCATAATTTTATTAAGGTAGCAGTTGAGCCACAGTGAAATATATCAAGTGAGATAAGGGTTACTTCTCAATCTGGAACCCAATCTTTAATCTGCCCTGCTGAGTATCCTCAGGAGCCCAGAACATGTGTGGGCCTGGAAGCCAGTCTCATTGTTGTCTTATGGTTTATTCATTTATATTCAGTTAGACCGAAAGTTGATTCCCCATGGACTTAGAATACTAGTAAAGAGGTAAATGAAGGATTTTGGGGAGTTTTTATTTTAACTGAGAAACTTATTCAATTAGTTTCTGTGTTTTTTTACTATTAGGTATTGTCATGGCCGACACTGACATTTCCAAAGCGCCCCTTCCAGTTGTCTGTGCATTTGCAGTGAAAACCCCTCATGGCTTCACTGCGCATGCGCCACCCTCATACCCAGGCGTCTATTCCAACCACTGCTCTATTCAGGAGACCAAGGGGGCAGGCAGCCGTGCCAGAAAAAAAATGTTTTCAGGGCAGGCTGATGGGTTGCCCAAGTAAGTACAGTCTTCCACGCTTATCGGACTTACCCAGTTCCGCCAGCCCCAGTACCGTTGTGGAACTACTTGTTCCAGTGGTTTCCACAAGCTCAAGCAGACTAGAATCCATAGGCTTACTGGCACCTGTATTTCTACAACAATACTTAACCAATATGTTTATTATATGCTACTATTCTGGCACCCACCACCCAAGGTGTGTCAGGATGAGCCCCCACAGAGTATTGGTTTTGGCATGGGGGGCTGGTTTCACATTATGACAAAGAGACCCCACACCGCAGGTCTTCCTGTCACAGTATAACCAGCCAAGTTTGGCATAGAGGACCCCACACTTGTCATCCCCATGCTTTAGTGGGTAACCAGTTCAGGCTATAGAATTAAGGGTGTGCACCGGGCACTTTAGACGAAAGGTTTTGGTTCTGATTTAGGGTTTTGGGTTCTGATTTATTTTTTTTAAAAAAAAAAAAGTGCTAAAATCTAGTTTTTTGTTTGTTTTTCACTCCTACGCTATTATTAACCTCAATAACATTCAATAACAATCATTCCCACTAATTTCCAGTGTATTTGGAACACCTCACACCTCACAATATTGTTTTTAGACCAAAACGTTGGACCGAGGTAGCTTTCTGGACTGCGTAGTGGAGTGGGCCCGGTACCCAATTTGGTACCGGGGCCACAATATATCACCCTCAACTGGTCTGAATTCCACTGCACAGCTGCCTGCTCCTACATCCTCTGCAGCATATACAGGGTGTAGTTCTAACGCGTCAATACATCTTGTTTTTGACGATGACAGGTCATTTTAATTAATTTTGGATTTGGCCCCAACATTGAATGTAGTTTAATATCTGATACGCATCTATCTGGACTGCGTAGTGGAGTGGCCTCGGTACCCAATTTGGTACCGGGGCCACAATATAAAACCCTCAACTGGTCTCAATTCCACTGCACAGCTATCTGGACTGCGTAGTGTAGTGGCCCCGGTACCCAATTTGGTACCGGGGCCACAATATAAAACCCTCAACTGGTCTGAATACCACTGCACAGATGGCGGACACCGGATGCACGTCTAACACCAACATAGCAGTTAAGGCCGCAGTTGTTTTTTTTTGGAGCTACAAAAAAAAAAAAAACGTAGCAATAGAAATGGCAGTTTCTCTTTTTTGGAAATACAGAAAGAAAGAAAGAAAGTAGTAATAGAAATGGCAGTTCCTCTTTTTTGGAAATACAGAAAGAAAGTAGTAATAGAAATGGCAGTTCCTCTTTTTGGAAACTACATAAAGAATGAAAGTATTAATAGAAATGGCAGTTCCTCTTTTTGGGAACTACATAAAGAAAGAAAGTAGTAATAGAAATGGCAGTTCCTCTTTTTGGGAACTACATAAAGAAAGAAAGTAGTAATAGAAATGGCAGTTCCTCTTTTTGGGAACTTAACAAGAATTAGAGCATTTTTTTTTATTCAGAAATGATGAGTCTTTCTATTAGAGTGTAATGCCCCTTAAAACTCCTTTAAATAAAATAGTACGTATTCTAGGAGACCCTGTTTATATATTTAAATTGGTTCTACAAAAATATGCATGCTGATCACTGTACAGAGATCTGTAATAGAGCAGCGATTAAAGTGGCCTGATTAAAGGTCATGTAAGATCTTAAAGCACTCACAATTATATAGATACTGTATTCTCGTTAAAGACGCTGCCTAACGTGTATAAAAGTTGGCACTTATATAGCGCTTGCTTCACTGGGTGATGTGAGCAAGCGGAGTGTGTTAATATGGAGAGACCCTATCTAAACATTAATATGATAGAACAAATAGCAGCGCTGTATACGCTGTGTGTAGGTAAGGTAGGGATCTCAAATACCATGACACTCTGTTTAGCCTAATCCCTGACAATGTAATATCACGGAAAGCCTATTTGCTTATCAAGGGCAATGCCAAGCTTCTGCTAAATCAGACAGAGTATGCAGCGCACGTCTAACACCAACATTGCTGTTATTGACGCAGTTATCCGCTTTGCCATAGGATGACTAGTGTCGTACTTGGTGCTCATGGCAAACGATTGTTGGACGGTCAACTGTTTGGTGAAAGACGTAGCGTTCTTACGACTTTCCCTCTGGGAAGATGACCGACTACCAGCAGCAACAGCAGCAGCGGCAGTAGTAGGCGTACCGCTGCAGGATTCCTCAGATGAATCCCGTATTGAAGAGGACTCAGTCTGGCTGGTGACATGGCCTGCAGGACTAAATCTGATGGAGATCGTGGAGGAAGTTGACGAGGAGGGTGTTGGTGGTCTGTATCCAACAGGACCAAGGGATTTAGGTGTCCCTGGACTGCTGACGGTCCTAGCCCCAGTTCCTGAACTAATCACTGAACTATGAAGGTTATTCAGGTGACGTATAAGGGAGGATGTCCCTAGGTGGCCAAGATCCTTACCCCTGCTTATTTGAGCTTTACATAAGCTACATATGGCCATACATTTGTTATCCGGATTGGAGTAAAAATAACTCCAGACAGAAGAGGTGCATTTCTTGGTCTTCTGACCAAGCATGACGATGGGCTTTTTCGTCCCATGGACATCCACTTTTTCCCCCCCTGGTGCCTCATTTAAAATAACTACATCAGCATCCTCCTCGTCAAGTTCCTCCACAACGCCAGCTACATCAATAGCCTCCTTGACACCTTGATTATCCAAATCTGGATCTACACTGTGGGTCATCCTTCCAGCATATGCAGAGGGTGTGCTGCAAATGGTGGATGGAGTCACCTCTTCCCATACAGTGATGGGAAGGTCAGGCTTCGCAACCACCAACACCCTTGGACTCGCCTTGGGGATTTGTGATGTCATCTGTTTAGAAGGCAGAGTTGTTTGCTGTGTTGTTGCTGACAGCATAACTCTTTTAAATTTTTTGGAGGGGGGGGGAGGAGGAGGGCTTAGATCCTTGGGTGAAGCTGAACCACTAGTTCTGAACACGGGCCAGGGCCTAAGCTGTTCCTTGTCACTCCGTGTCGTAAATGGCATTTTGGCAAGTTTACGTTTCTCCTCAGATGTTTTCAATTTTCTTTTTTTGCTAATTTTAGTGAACTTTGGGTTTTTGGATTTTACATGCCCTCTAGGAGATTGGGCATCGCCCTTGCCAGATGACGTTGATGGCATTTCATCGTCTATGTCATGACTAGTGGCAGCAGCTTCAGCATTAGGAGGAAGTGGGTGTTGATCTTTCCCTACTTTATCCTCCAAATTTTTGTACTCCATTATATGCAGCACAAGAGAGCCCTAAACCACACACACTCGGCAAAGCCTTTACAAATTATCTGCGGCACAGGAGAGTACCACTGGACTAGAGTTATACAACAGTACCTAGTATTTTTAAAATAATTTTTTTATATTTTTTTACAATTATTTTTGGATAATTTTTTATAATTTTTTAATTTATTTTTTCAATTTATTTTTTATAATTTTTGTATAATTTTTAATTTCTTTTTTAGCAGAACAGAGCACAGGACACAGGCAGCACCACTGGACTCAGCAGGACAGAGCACAGGACACAGGCAGCACCACTGGACTCAGCAGGACAGAGCACAGGACACAGGCAGCACCACTGGACTCAGCAGGACAGAGCACAGGACACAGGCAGCACCACTGGACTCAGCAGGACAGAGCACAGGACACAGGCAGCACCACTGGACTCAGCAGGACAGAGCACAGGACACAGGCAGCACCACTGGACTCAGCAGAACAGAGCACTGGACAAAGCACAAAAGTACCACTAATATTAAAACAAGGACAGGAGCTCCCTAACTGCAACCTCTCTCACGAGTGATCGCAGCCAGAATGAAGATGGCGGCCGCTAGCGCTGAATTTATGACATCCGAGTCTCGCGAGATCCGACGCGAGACTTGGATGTCATAGCATCGGTTTGGCTCCGTTTGGCGCCCGGAAGTTCCCGAACAGTGCTCGGATCCCATTGGATCCGCACTGTACGGGTGGGCTCGGATTTCGGAAATCCGAGCCCGCTCATCTCTATATAGAATAGTATGATATATGCTCATGTTGTATCATGAAGTGGCCATAAATTATCACTGTCTTTAAATATAAACCTCAGGCTGCAAATTTGCATCAAAAGTTTACACCTGCTTTGGTGATGCAAAATTACGGCCTGCTCTAAATGAGTTTTATACAGTGCAAATTCAGACAAGATCCAGGACAGAGTCATTTGGTCAACAAATTTAACACAATCGTTCCATACATTTTACTTACTTTGTTTCATTTGTATCATTTGTAAGGCAAAGCTGAAATATAGTTATTCCCAAATCATTTTATTCTCTCCTTCGGTGTTTGTAAATTACATTTTAGAATGCTGTATTCAGAGGTGAAAATGAAAAGATAGGTGTGCTGGGTGTCCAACCACTGAGATCAAGATCGCATCTGAGGCTTACATGCAACCCTTCATAGTTTTTTAGATAGAATAATTTGTACTTTGGTGATTCTAATATGGTTATTTGTTGTTAAATCTGGCAAAGGATAAGACTTATTTATTCTGTTGTCTGAAGAAAAGAACAGATGGGCTGATGCTGAGTTTGACCTATATGTATCCAAAAACAAAGTTTAAAAAAGCGCATGTAAAAATATGCTCAGTCAGACAAATCTCAAGATGTTGGACCCCCTGGCGCAGAGATGTGAGGTTAGAGTACTAAACTGTGTTTTTGAACACAGGCTTATGTATATAACACAGTATAATATTGCAGTTTATTGCATTCAGGCACTGATATAAACAGCTTAAAAATAGTACTGTAACCTCATGGTCCAACATTGTTATCTTACCTGAAGGGTTGGAACTCCCCTCCCTCCACCTCCTGCCCACTATAGCAGCATGTTTGTGAGTTTCTCTATACCTACAGGGAGTGCAGATCCCTAATATTTTTATTTTTGCATCTCACGATGTGTCCTGCTCTGTACCAGTAGCACCAGGTTTATGTCAGGCGTATATCAGGTACCTTTATTCCACAAATTTGTGCATTGAGAATGCTCAGTGACTGCTTCATTTGTAAACAATCTTTTTAACATTTATTTTGATTCCCTATTAGGTTGCTTTCAATCAATAAACCTTCTGTAATATAGCAGGTATAATCTTCCTTCTCGTGTACCAATGAAAGTAGCAAAACTTTCCTGGTACAATAAACCTTCTATAATATAGCAGGTATAATCTTCCTTCTCGTGTACCAATGAAAGTAGCAAAACTTTCCTGGTACAATATGTCCACATAGCCATGTCACATAGTCATAAGCAAAGAAGAAAGCACTCAGAGGCTTCAGAGGTGAATCCACCCACAATCAGCCAATCAGAAGCAGCCAGCTAGTGCTGGTGTCCATCATTATCAGTGTGTATTTGCACCAGTCCTCAGGTGACATAGCTATTGACAGGAATAGCTGCATCACGTTCAGTCACAATTATGTGAACTCGCCCTTAATGTACTCTGAATGCGTTTAATCGCCACGTTCCTCCACTAACTCCCTTATCCAGTCGAAAGGAGTCATACGTTTATTTGTGGAAATGGGCAGTATTAATTTGCATATTTTATACTAAAACCTCAAACATCCAGCTCAATATTAGCTCCAGAGTAACCTGTACTATATAAACATCTTTTTAGTACTTTTACCTTCCATTACCTGAAATAACCATAATTATTGCTATGTAATACATGATAGGTGTGAATTCGTCAACAAATAGTCTTATCTTTGTCAATATATGACATCACTAGTCATCAAAGTGTATACAGTGGCAACACACTTCATACATACCAGAGTTACACAGAAAATACACTTTTCATATAGATTGTTTGAACAATATATACAGCCAGGAGCGGAATAGTGTATCGCCAGTTCCCATAGTAAAAATTGTGTAGGGGCTCTGCATGTCACTGTAGCCTCTTGGACCCCCGCTCTGCTCTGAACATGTGCAGTCTGGATCCCTATGCTTTTATATGTACATGGAACACCTTCTGTGTTATCCCCTATATAATTTATTCCTATAGCCTATAAACTCTTGTGAGAACGATTCTAATCCTCCAGTGTATATATGCATCTATCCGTCTATCGGTTTCAAATCTTGTGAGAGGTTGAGATGGGTTCTTTTACATTAAATGGGAGTACCTACTTTTCTATTATCTTTTTTATGGGAGGGTTTTGTGTAGATTCAAAATGAATTTAAGATGATAGATAAATACACTATTCACATATATTATTTTTCAGCTATTACAGTTCCCATTGAGTTTTTTATACAATTGACAATAGTATCTAAAAGTAGATCTTGTGGCCTCTTTACCTGTATACTCCGGCAGACAAACACATGTGTATCTTCCAATTTGGTTCAGACACTTGCCTCCATGTTGGCAGGGGTAAGAGATACATTCATCCACTTCAATGTCACATAAAGCCCCCTGGAATCCAGGCACACAGTAACATGCTTGTCCATTCCCCCTGTCCCTACACACAGCTCCATTCTGGCAGGGATTCCAAAGGCACTCGTCTTCAGGAGCCTCACAGAATGTTCCCTTGTAGCCGACAGTGCAAAAGCATGTGGGACCTCTGTCAGTAATATAACACTCTCCTCCGTGTCTGCAAAGATTTCTGAAGCATCTCTTCATAGGGATTTCACAGTTTCTTCCCTTAAAGCCTGCAGGACAGCGGCACTCATAGGTCTCTGTATTAAGGGTTACCTGGCATGTGGCATTCCTTGGGCAAGGATTTGAGAGGCAAGGATCAAATGAGCTCCCACAGCCTATTATCGATGAACAAGGCAAGACTTCCGTACATGGAGGAGAAGAGCAGTGTGTTGTGTTCCTGACACAAATTGTGCCTAGAAAGTACAAAAGAGACATTTAAGAGAGCATAGCAACATTTCACATATTAATAGGCCCTTGACATCCCAGGTCCGAAGTTTTTATTCACTACGCTACATTTTCAAAACCTACAGGCCAACATGATTCACCTAAAAAATGTGTACATTTTCTGGTGAGCCCACTAGAACAGGGTCCACCATTATACTTTCTTTTTTAGCAATGGAGTCTGAAATGGAAAGCTTCTATCTCAGTTTCCTGGTGTCTTAGGGCCTGAGATATTAAAGAAAGCAAAGCATAAAAAAGGAGTAACTTTGTACCTGGGCGAAACCATATTGTATTGGAGGGGGAGGTAAATTTAAAATGTGGGGACAGATTTATAGTTAGGGTAGGGCATGTTCTAGATCACCTTTAAATTTCAGTGAAAAAATAAAGTTTAAATAAAAATACAAAGGTTAACCTTATAATACAAATACTGACATTTTCATTGACTTTCCATTAGCCCACATCCTATATCTATACCTACATCAAGTTCAAATAGTCCCAAGCCCTCATGCAAGCCTAGCCATAAACCTGGTTCATCCTCTAACATCATCATGGGCTTTAAAAGATCTCCTATCTTATTGCTCAAATTCTTAAAATAGGGCTGGCAGTCTTGTGCTAATTCTGCAGTCACATGGTACTGTGTTATATAGATAACACACAAACAGGAGAGCTCCCTTGCTTTCACACAGCAGGAATCATTTTAATGGTCAGTTCCAGTTTTTTCCACATATTTAACTATAAACGCTTTGGAAAAAACACTGTCAACAAGAATGAATCAATTTGACACTGATTACAACAGCTAGAAAATAAATAGGAAGAACAGGAGAAGACCATTGTGTATCGGATGAAGGGGATCATATTAGAAGGTATGTCATTTATAAAAAGTGCACCTTGGTTTTATGGCTCTGGTTGTGCAGTTAGATTACTGATTACTGGTTTATAACATATTTAGTGTTGTGGGGAAGCTGTTTAAAGTAGATTTTTTTTTATAACCAGCAACTACACAGCTGCGTAAGTGCTATAGTAGAGTATTGGACTTAAAACTGTTTTCTTTAGTGCTAACAACAAGAGAAGTAAAACCATTTCTAGAATAAAAGCAAATCTTCCCTACTTTGGTTCATATTTAAACTTACTTCCACCCCTGAATATGAGGTGGGTGGTTAGACTCACTTACAAAGAAACACAGTCTTTATGATGCACTAATTAGGCACGCTGTAGCTTCTGATGAATAGCACAGGCCTTTAGGCAGCCCCATGAAAACCACAATAATTCTCACTACTAACCTTATGTGGATCCATTTCTAACAGGCCACCAGTCAATTCCCAAATAGACAAAGAAGCTTCTTACTGCGTCTGATAGTCTTTGAAGGATGGCTTACCATGCTGGTAGCTTATGACTTTGTTTTTTGAGGAAAGCTCAAATGACCCTTGGTACTGAATCATATTTATAATAATAGACTATTGGGGATGAAATGTTTAGGAAGTGATTCATGACTCCGAGTGCCGTATTTAGGATATCCATGGTTGCTGGAGCAAAACTTTGTTGCAATCAGTTCTGCATTTTAATGTGGTCATCAGAATAGGTCCTGCATTGTATAAAGGTGAATATAATGGGCTCTGCATATTATCAACATCATAACATGGGCTTTGAATTTACCATGATCATCGGAAAAGGCTCTGCATTTATGGTGAGCATCTGAATGGAATCTGCATTGCCCAGTGGATATCAAAATTGGCTATACTTTTTGAAATACTGCACGCTGTTAGCATTTACTTAGTGGCACACGGCAGACATATCACTTCATCAAGTATATCCTTTCTGCACAGCATGATGTACACATTTAAACATTTTTCACAACACTGGCACCTGTCTGGTTTTGCCCTGAGCAAGCATGAGGCAACACTAGTGTTGAATTGTTATCTCAATCTGTATGAAACATCTAGGGAACATTTAGGCTATCACCAGTACACTAATTACCTTTTTAAATTCACAGACACAACTTCTGCTGGGCTTCATAAGGATTTATATTCACAAAGATAAGCACTGACAATACCTTTGTTTTTAATGTATCTGTAAGGTACTAATGTAGAAATAGATGCAAGATGTTAAGTAGAAAGTAATTGGCCACCAGCTGCTTTCATGTCTTTTTGATGCTTTACTGAAATTTACTGATGGGTAGGATTTGGATCTTTGGAGTCCAGGCTACTTCAGAATGTTATTTTTACAGTGTATCCCAGGTCATTGTTCAGGCTTAACTACCTTTGTATGTCGGTAACTTTATAGCCGACACCTCCTCAGACATAAAGTGAAAACCCATTGATAGCTGAACTTTGATATCACAGACAAAACAAAAGACTGTGCTCTTCCTTCAAACAACATTTATATTCACACAGTCCTATCCTCCTCTTAGGCCATCTTCCAGGTCTCTTATACAAAAGAGTGAGAAGGAGATGGCCCAATACTGATCCCTTTGGTAGACCACTAATAACTTTAGTGTGAATATGTTCCATTTCTAACTACTATGTCTTCTATCCTTAAACCTATTCTCTACGCATGCTCATATTTTTTTCCTAGTTCTAGTACTCTAACCTTATCTACTAGTCTGCTATGTGGAACAGTATTGAACATTTTGCAAAATCAAAATATATATATTAACTGCCAATGCTACTTACCTCCTTATACAAAACTAATCATATTACTTGGTACATTCATACCTTCATTAGACCATGTTGATACTGTATTATTGATTTATTTTCTTAGCATCCTTTCAAATATTTTACTCACTAAAATCCAAGTTTCAAGTCTATGGGCATTATTAAGGAGAGTTAGGCAAAAAAAAAGAAGTAAAAAAAAAAGAAGTAAACTAGACAAACCATGTTACAGTGCAAGGGTTGCAAATTAGATTATTATATGGTTTTCAGTGCGCACACTTAGGGAGGGGGGGTTTCCAGTTGCTTAGAAGCCCTTACAAGCAGCCGGCTGGTAACGGTGAGATTGAGGACCCAGAAGTATGTACAGTGGAAGATCAATACTTCTTTCCTGTGTCTGCTCCTCTCACACTGCGTCCTGGTGACTAGCCCCTCCCCGTCACCTGCCAGCGTGACCACACTGCGTGCAGCCTAGTGCAACTGTCTAATATCCCGACCTGCTACAGGTGCCCAAACTCGTAAGGACAGTGAAGCGTGCTGAAGGTGTTACCAGGTAGAGTATGTCTAAATAGTTGTTTTTTTCAGTTGAAAGCCAATTTCAGTTCTTTTCCCAGTGGAAGCCAAATTGATATGCACATAGCACAGCAGTGTCATTAAATGCCTAAATGTGACAGATCTGACAAACAGCCATTTTCCCTCCACATTTCGCTATGCGGGACAGTCAAAGTACAGCTGTTTAGGAAACTTGCTAATATGGGAGCTATATTGTATAGGTAGTAGGTAGATATGACTTTGCACAACCACATGTTTCCCCCAGGTCCTGATCCATTCCTAACATCCCTTCTATGTGTGCCTTCCCCTCTCTCCCATTCTGACAGTATGTCACAGGTGGGGTGCGCACCTCCTTACATCAGTGCCATCCCATGTGTGCACGTAGGAGAATAAGACAGAACATACAGTGCCAGATGGAAAGGTGAAGACAGCAAAGGAGGACTATTATTTGTGAAATTATGATTATTGTCTGAGCTCTTTATGGGTGAAATAGGTTTATTTATTCAATTTAAATACTATTAGGTTAAGGTTTGGGCTGGTTGGGGCAATATGTATATTTATTAAAATAAATAGGGAGGGTTGTCTAATTGTTAGGTATGGTTGCTACTGGCTTAATGTCAGATTCGGTTGGGTGGTGGAAGGCCTAGAGTGTTTACTCATTGCTAGACTTTACTTATTTCATGTACATCTCATTTCTCCAAACAGGACCTCATCATTCCAGGATCCAGACAAGTAACTGAGCTTAAGGCACCAGCAGCAGGCAGTAAACACTACAAGAACAGGTAGAGAACAGGATAGTCTGCAAACTATATTGATTCTGGTTGGAAAGCCCAGATTTTGGGTGACTGTAAGTTAAGACTTTGTCCCGACTGCAGGGATAATCGCACTTCATACTGCTCTGCTTTTTGAGAGGGTTGGATAATAATAAAACTAATAAACCTCTGCTTACAGAAAGCACAATGAAGCATCATCACCATTCATCATTATCACCATTTATTTATATAGCGCCACCAATTCCGGAGCACTGTACAGATAATATTTGTCTTTCACGTCAGACCCTGCCCCATTGGAGCTTACATTCTAAATTCCCTAACACACACACACACTAGTGTTAATTCTGTGAGCAGCCAGTTAACCTACCAATATGTTTTTGGAGTGTTCAAAGAAAAGAACACCTTCCCTACAGTTAAGCACGGAGGAGGTTCAGTGATGTTTTGGGGTTGCTGTGCTGCATATGTGTACCTTGAATGCACGCAGGGCATCATGAAATCTGGAATTACCAGGTAGTTTTGGAGCGTAATGTTGAACCTGTTGTCAAAAAGATGGGTCTCCATCAAAGGTCATGGGCCGTCCAGCACAACAATTACTCCAAACAGACTTCAAAATCACCCAGGAATGGTTCAAGACAAAACACTGGACAGCTCTGAAGTTGCCAGCTATCCCTTCAGATCTATATTCCATAGATCTGAAAACAGCAGTTGAGAGAAGGTACCCATCCCATCTGGGACAACTGGGCAGTATGCACCAAAGAGAGATGCAGGAAACTTATCCATGACTATAGGAAGTGGTTAATTGCAGTTATTTTCAGCAAAGGCTGTGCTGCCAAATATTAAGTCTAGGTCAGTAGGTGTGTCAATGCCAGTTCATTCCACTTTCTAATTTAGAAGGAAATACAGTATGAAATTCAGAATAGAAAACACTTCTGTAAAATTAACAGAGATACAATTGTGGAGGCCAAACACTGTTGTTAATGTCAACTTATGTTTAGAGGAAAGTGTGAGTTACTGGAAAAAGTGCAATGGTGGCAATATTTTTGGCCATGATGGAAGATGAAAATGTAATTTCATGAATTCATGAAATGTAAAACCATGTGGAACACAAAAATACAAAACCAGAATACAGAAAACATGGTGATGTAATATCAACAACAACAAAGGATATGTACCTTGGAGGTATAGGTTTTTAATTATATGAATGTAAGTGTGCAGTGTAGTAAAAACAGTAAGAAAATCCAGTGGCATACTTGTGTGTATAGGAAGAGGTATTACTAACAATTAGGTATAGGTAGGTAATAATATATGCCACTGGTAAGCACCCACCTTAAACACTGTATACAGGGTTGGGGGCTGCATAACAGAACTTAAATAGACATTATGAGACGTACTGTCTTTTGCAAACTATTTTTCAGTTCCTATGTTTGCTAGCCTAATCTCCTATTAACTAGGGCCAATGGTTTGGAAGGAAGTCCCACAATCTTGCATCAGCCCTTTGTCAATTACCTGATTCGGCACCCCACCGCAGCGCTGGTTTACCAATCTAGTGTATAGGAGCGACTGTGTGCATCTCTTGCTTCTTTATCTCTGTTCTGTAGTTTCGGTCAGGTGACGTCACTAGCATGCCGAATTTAAACCTGGTGCTTGTATTTAAGGAGCACTCTGAGCAATTCTCAGTGCTAGTATATAAGGCTCAATCTTTGCTTTAGAGTTTTGTGTTACTGACCTAGGCTAGGTTTGACCATTCATCTGATCTCTGATTGTGCTCTATGCTTCTTTACTATCCAGTCTGCTTAACTTGCCCGTTACACCAAGGGGCATATTCAATTCTATTTTTTCCACGCCGTGGAAAAACTATTACCGTTAATACGGTAATAGATAGCTGGATTTCAGCTCGCAGCTCAGGGAGCTGTGAGCTGAAATCCAGCGAGTAAATTACCGTATTAACGTTTTTTTCTGCGCACGATTACAGTAATAAAGGTAATCGTGCACGGACCGCGAGATTTTCGGCTTTTCCGCCGAGAATTGAATATGTCACCAAGAGTCAGATCTGAGGGCCGCGATCTGCCGATATCCTGCAGCTAAGTCCAAGCTCCCTTGTGGGGATCCCTGGTGAATACTAAGCAGTCTGTTAGACTCTGCACCTCTAGTCTGCCAGTACTCATCTACACTAAAAATCCACCACCTCTTGACCCCAATGTGTATCAACCTTTAAACATATTTTGTTACACACCCTGAATTTACATAATGACTTTTTTCCCTCTAATATTTTCTCATCTAGAATTAGTTTATTTTTGTCATAGAAAGTCTGTTGTCATAAAGTATGTAACTAACTATCATCTCACAAAGTGGCATAATTAGGGCTGCCAAGAGGAATTTAGGGCCCGGATACAACAAATTCATGGGGCCCCCCTCATAGTCGAGTAAGCCCTAAAAAAAATTTGCACCGCCTAACGGCGAGGCTAAAAATTTCGGGGGTGTGGTCATACATTCAGGGGCATGTCAATGCGCCGTTGGGGCTTGGCTAGCCTAACGGCGGTGCAAAAATTTTCGGGGGTGTAGTCATACATTTGGGGCGTGGCAATGCGCAGTTGGGGCGTAGCTAGCCTAACGGCGGTGCAAAAATTTTCGGGGGTGTGGTCATACATTTGGGGACATGGCAATGCGCCGTTGGGGCGTGGCTAGCACATCAAAATAACTAGGTCCTGAATTCACCAGAGCGTCACATATGTCCCAGCACTCCTGACTTTTAAGACATCTAGCACCACAGTGTAGTATACAAAGAATGCAGTGTGTACACAAAGAGTTCAGTCTTGGCCTGCACCTTACATTGGGCACAACACTCACCAAAAATTGCCATTGTCCCTACTAGAATCACAACATTTCACACACTCTGCTGCTCTCTCCTACCTGTTCTTCTCACTTTAACCACCTGTGACTGCTGCTTTCTTTAGTTGCGGCTTGTCTGTATCCTGGAATTTTGGAGGACCTATTTGGGGAAAAAATGGCTACATTTATAAAATTACAGCCAGCCCCAGCGTTAAATTAATAGCACCCACGATTAATAATTAGGCCTTCCTCCAGCCCCAACATTAAAATAATAGTATTCACATTTAATAAATAAACCTATTTCCCTTCCTGCAAACAGCCTAGCAATACCTATTTCCCGCAACCATCACTGCCATTAATAAATTCATAGTCACATTTAATAAATAGACCTCATTCTCCCTAAACTCACCCCCATATTCAATAGCCCCCAAACCACCCCATCTTAAATAGTCCCCACAATTAAATGTGCTTCTCTCCCCTTTTTTATTTATTCTGTTTCTCTCCCCTTTTTTTTTAACTCTGTGCTTCTCTCCCCTTTTTTATTTATTCGATGTTTTTCTCCCCTTTTTTATTTATTCTATGTTTCTCTCCCCTTTTTTATTTATTCTCAGCCTCTCTCCCCCGTTTTTTTACTCCCCCTTCTTTATAGCACTGTCCCTTTCCTCCCCTTGCCTCTCCGTTTCTTTACTTACCTCCTGTCAGCTTCTTTCTTTTTCTCTTCTCTTCTCTCCTCTTCTGTCTTCTCTTCTTTTTTCTGGTTTTGTCTTGTCCGGCGCTCCTCACTGACTTACGGGCGTGACTTGATGACGTCACGCCCGACAGTCAGTGTGAATGGAGAAGAGGAGAGGAGGGACGCGGCGCCGCGGTCACGTGAGTATTTTTTTTTTGTTTTTTATTGTTCCAGCTCCCCCCACCAACGAAACGCCCCCCCCCCCCCGCGGAAAAAAAAAAACATTCAAAAAAAACCGCAAGATTAAAAAAAAAAAAATAACAATTAAAAAATTAGAAGCGTGGGCCCGGCCCGGGCCCCCTGGCAAGCCCGGGTAAAATGTACCCGCCCCCTCTCGGCGGCCCTGGGCATAATCCGTAATCACTGTTTGTCATAATATAATTGGTGTGTGTGTGTGTGAGGGTGGCTGTTTATTCACTCTGCTCTTCTGAGCATATGTGGGGGGCAGTGCACACACAGTGAAGCCCTGATTTGGCATTCACTTAAAGTTACAGCAGATTAACTTAACAAAAATGGTAGGTCCAATATGAAAAAAAAAACTATCAATACAGGTAAAAAGCTAAACTACACAACATAAGATCTAAGTGTGTTACTCAAGTCCTTTATACTCATTTGAAACATAAACACCTGTGTTATTCCTGCATCAGAGCTCTAATGTTGTCAGTGACTTCAACATGGAATTAGTTGCCATAGAAACCTGTTGATACTCATCAAAAGCATTGTCATGGCAACTAGAGACACAAAAGAAAAACATCCATCTGTCTTATCTTTGGGTACCAATCCTGTGTGTCCCACACATAGATAAACACACAAACGGCAGACAAAGCCTTCTGAGCCTATATCTTACAAGAATTCCTGACATGCAAGTGATATACTCAAAACCATACAATAAAGAACAATAAGAAGATTTACTAGAAACATTGGCAGCTAAAGAGTGAAAATACTGTCTGTGTCATGAAATAATAATATTAAAGGTATTAGGTATGTTTATGGCTGTCTTTTGATAATAACAGCTAAACAATGTTATGTCTGTAACAAGGGAGATTAGCACAAACTTGTATCACCATTTCATGAGCCAAAAGAAAGAGTTTTGGGATTAATCTTTGGCATCCTGTGAATCTGTACCACCTAGCGGGAGCTGACAAAAGTTAAAGACGAGATCAGAATGTGAACTGACACGGCAGAAAATTCAGTTGCTCAAGCATAATTTAAGGAGCTGAACAAATTAGCAGAAATTATAGTAAACATGGTCATTAATTTGAGGCATCAAGCATAAATGTAGTCAGACATTCAACTACTGGCATAAGAATCTTTTCCAGTACATTGTATCATCATCTTTATTTTATCCAGGCAGCTGGAGATGGCCGAAACAGAACTATTGACAACTATGTGGAATACTTTGAATTGGGGGATAGCTATGTGGCATACTTTGAATTGGGGGGCAACTATGTGGCATGCTTTGAATTGGGGGGCAACTATATGGAATACTTTGAATTGGGGGACAACCAGTGCTCGAAGTGTGCCGGTATGAGACGATGAGTCAGCATGTCATACCGGCACTTCTACTTATATTATGTGTGTGTGAGGGGTCAGTGTATTTATATTGTGTGAGTGTGAGGGGTCAGTGTATTTATATTGTGTGTGTGTATGTGTGTGTGTGAGGGGCCAGTGTATTTATGTTATGTGTGTGTGAGGGGCCAGTGTATTTATATTATGTGTGTGAGTATGAGGGGCCATTGTATTTATATTATGTGTGTGAGAATGAGGGGCCAGTGTATTTATATTATGTGTGTGAGAATGAGGGGCCAGTGTATTTATATTATGTGAGTGTGAGGGGCCAGTGTATTTATATTATGTGAGTGTGAGGGGCCAGTGTATTTATATTATGTGAGTGTGAGGGGCCAGTGTATTTATATTATGTGTGTGTGAGGGGTCAGTGTGTTTATATTATGTGAGTGTGAGGGGAGTTTTAATTTCTTGCTTATAATTGCCAACTCTCCCAGAATGTCCGGGAGACTCCCGCATTTTCCGAGAGTCTCCCAGACTCCCGGGTGAGTGTGGCAATCTCCCGAATTCTGCCCACTTCACTAGGAAGTGCCTTACTTCCTAGTGAAGTGGGCAGAATTAGCTTCCCGGGGAATTGCGGCGTTTGGCCCCACCCCCTGCTGTCAAATGACGCGTTTTGCGTCATGCCATCGTGGGGGCGGGTCCATAATGATGCTCATTTTGAAGCCCCGCCCCCCATCACGCCCACCTCCCAACACAGGCTCCCGGAAACCAACTATTCAAAGTTGGTAAGTATGGTCTTGCTGGAGGTTGAACCCCTTTCTGAAACTGTTAGAAGCCTATTTAGTGTTGAGAGACAAAAGGTATTAATGTAGTTTGAAAGGAGGCAATTGAATGGCAATGACACATAACAGGGGTCAATGAGGACAGTGAGGATGACAGTGAGACATGGCAGTAGGAAATGAGAGATATGAGAGGGGCAATGACGATGGCAATACGAGAAGGCAATGATAGATACGAAAGGTGGTTATGAGAGATATGACTGTGGCAATATGTAATATGAGAAGGTGCAATGAGGATGACAATAAATTATATGAAAGGATGACAATAAGCAATATTAGAGGAAGCAATGAGGGTGACAATGAGCGATATGAGAGGGGGCAATGAGGGTGGCAATAAGAAATATAAAATAGGGTGCAATGAGGGCGACAATGAGCGATATGAGAGGGGGCAATGAGGGTGGCAATAAGCAATATAAAATAGGGTGCAATGAGGGTGACAATGATAGGCATGAGATTTATAAAGGTGACAATAAGGGTGGCAATGGGACATATTAAAGGAGACAATAAGGGTGGCAATAAGAGGGGGCAAATAGTATGGCCAAAAAAGGCATTAGGGGGACAATGAGGGTGGCAATGAGGTAAAAGAGAGGGATATGAACATAAGAGGGGGCGTTACATAGAAAAATAAGTGTGTTAAATATTATATTTTCTCACATATATTGCAACCTCCCTCTATAAATCATATACCCATGTCTCTGCCATCTCCTTTGGGCACTGTATTAAGAGTGTCAGCTCAGCTTCTGTATCACAATAATAAGGATTAAAACAGACAGCTCTCTGAAAAATAGAATTGCTGTAAGAAGGGAGTTACAGTGAAAGATTAAGTATTCTATTGCTGCTCCTTCTATTATGCAAAGTCTGAATCAATCCTACGTGCATTAAAGATACAGTATCACTTTTCAATGTATAGACATAGGTCATATATCATAAAGCAATCTTTCTAAAGTAATTCAGATCGTTTTGTACAAAATTATTAATTTATATTAACATATGTGTGTTTATTTGTTTTACTAGTATTTGGGGATCTCATAAAATGTAAGTCGGTAGCTTTAGTGACAGAGACAGAAGGTGACCTAGATTACATGAGCCCTTTCAGTATTTCTTTGTCCTGCTCTTAACCCCTTGTCTGCCCGGGTACTGACATAACTACTGTTCAAATGGGCACATGTACACCAAGATGTCTCTAGAAGCTTTGTAGTTGAATGAATGGCTAGAATCACTCCTTTCAATGTTATATGCCTCTTGAATTTTTTTACTAATTCAGACTTTTATTGTATCAGAGATACATGCAAATTATTTAATTTCGAATGTGTGTCTGAGCAACTTTTTATTTTACTTCGCCATTGTCCATAGACAAGGACAGAACAACCTAGAGCCAATCAGATCATCAGAATGTTCACAGCAGCACAAAGTACATTAGGAGAAGAGTGCGCTAAACTTGTGGGAAGCAGTGACCTGCCCATATGAGTTATGTGTGATTATGTAAGTGAGGATATAGCTGCATGTGACAGGGGCAGTGTCATGATATGAAGAGAAAGATGGAGAAAAGCATGAAACACAGACTGATTGTGGCAGAAGCAAGCTCCCCCAAAAGCACCAATGAGGCACCTATCAACCTGATCTGGGAATATTCTTTGTATATACTACATGATTATATAACAGAAGAGGTCCAAGTATTATCCCTTGTTTATAAACATGCGTCACACAAAATCATCAGTCAAGCAAGTTGTACAGTAATTTTTACAAATGTATGTTCAAACATCTTCAGGGAACAAACAGAATACATACTTCTCAGTATAAATGTCTATGTTAGAGTATATGTACATGGTAAGGGTTCATTTATAACTTAAGTGAACCTACCTCCATTTAAAATATCATATTGGTAGATTTAAATTGATCCCCATTGCACTTTCTCTTTCAGTTTCTGATCATTTTTTTCTATATGGCTACCACAGATGTTCTCACGTGCTTAATGGTTAGAGCAGTGGATCCCAAACTTTCTCAGTTCAAGGCACCCTTAGAGTGTCCATAATTTTTTCAAGGCACCCCTAAGCCAAAATAATTACCAAGTAGACCCCGGCCTTGCTTACCACCGGCCCTGATCACGGCACCCCTGTGACATCACTGCGGCACCCCAGGGAACCGCGGCACACAGTTTGGGAACCACTGGGTTAGAGGGATTATGTGGGGAGGGGGATTTAATGCACAATGTAATGCAAGCACCAAAAGCCATATATCTATCCTTGTTACCATCCTCCCTTATAAATAATGGCTTTGGATCCACTACTATCCTTCATTTTAATTAAGGGTGATAACCATGGATACCCTTTTCTGCTAAAAATTTGACTAACCCTTCTTTGAACATATCAATTGAATCTGCCACCACAACCTTCCCTAGCAGTGACTTCCATATCTTGACTGCCCTTACTGTAAAGAACCCCTTCCATTGCTGGTTGTGAAACTTCCTCTGCTATAACCTTAGGGGGAGACCATGTGTCCTGTGTACAGTCCTTGGGTAAACAGTTCCCATGAAAGTTCTCTGTATTGACCCTTAATATATTTGTACATTGTAAAAATATCCTATTTTATATGCCTCTTTTCTAAAGTAAACATGCCTAAACTGGCTAACCTTTTCTGATAACTTAATGACTCCATACCCTTTATCAATTTTGTCACCCTTCTCTGAACCCTTTTTAGTTCCAAAATTAATTTTTTATAGAGTGGTGCCCAGAACTGTACTCCGTATTCAAGATGAGGTCTTACCAATGAATTATACAGTGGAAAATTACACCTTCTTCCCTTGCGTCTATGCCCCTTTTTATGCATGACAATACTTTATTGGCCCTTGCAGCTGCTGCTTGACATTGAACACTATTGCTAAGTCTACTGTCTATGAGCACTCCCAAATCCTTCTCCATTATAGTTTCCCCTAATTTTATCCCATTCAATTTATAAATTGTGCGCTTGTTTTTGATCCCTAAATACATAACCTTACATTTATCTATGTTAAACTTAAATAACCAAATTATTGCTATATGTCCCAACATATTTACGAATGATGCTCGTGACATTAAATGGTAGCTGCCGGTAAATGTGATGGATCATAAAGATAAAAAATAAAATAAATAACTAAAAAATAAAACTTTAAGGTCAAAAAGTCAACATGTTAAATCTGTGATGTATGATATAAAATATGATATAATCTGGAATTAAAAGATATGTATCCATGATAAGTCTACTTTAAAGAGCTCTCCAGTGAAATAGAACATTACTCCACCGCCCCCCTTTATAAATCCCTATAATGATCATTTGTCTTTTATTTACAAATACCATATATAATAAATTGATGACCCAGCATTAAATGAGTGGTGCACAGAAATATACTGCTTAGCTATGCCTGCATAGAAAAGAATCTTACAGGTAGGTAGACCTATGTTTCAATACAGGCATCCAGTATTTTAATACAGTGCAATTTGTTATATATATATATATATATATATATATATATATATATATATATATATATGCACTCTGATGCAATCCATGAAAAAGTTTTACCTAGTACTTGGGCTTTGTGATCACTTCAGGTTGATGCTTTGGTGCACTGGTCTCATAATGTGATCCAATGCTTCTCAGCAAAGTCCAGGTGGAATGTATTAAGCTCTGATTCTAGCAGATCACTGATATTCAGAAACTTTGCTGGCCAAATTTAAAGCAGCAATTTATTTAAAGGCAAGTTTAATCGCATTGCCGTTTTCGATTTGGACGGCAAAGTCGCAGAATATCAGCGATTTACTAGAATCGGACCTTAATACATTTACCCCCCTGGACTAAGTACCATATATGGAGAAAAATGTAATGCTGATCACCACTGCAACCTAGGGGTATATTTACGAAAGTGCGTGTTTGAAAAAGTGGAGATGTTGCCTATAGCAACCAATCAGATTCTAGTTATCATTTATTTAGTACATTCTACAAAATGACAGCTAAAATCTGATTGGTTGCTGTAGGCAACATCTCCACTTTTTCAAATCCGCAGTTTAGTAAATAAACCCTCTAATCTTCAAAGCTAAAATTGCAGAAATGATGTAAGTCTCTCAGTCTAGCTATAGATCTATCTCATGCATTTTTACTTTGAGGTAGGATTACTATTAAATGAATAAATGTGCTTAGACCTTCCATGCACTGAGTTTAAATGTGATTTTGTATTTTTGTGTATAGTGTACAGTTTTCATGATATTTTATGCTCCAATCATTCTAACTACATATTAGGTCAAGTTATTGAACCTGATTTCTGAACAACCAGATCTGTTTCAAATTGATATACACACGTGGATGACCAGATGGGATAGATCTCAGTGTTCAGTGTTTAGGTGAACAACTGAATGACACAGGGCTCAGTCATTGCTGTCAATCAATGACCGAAGTCTTCATGTGTTTATTCCCGGGCCAACAGCAAGAATTTTCTACTAAATTATATCTGATTTTTACTGTCCTTGGTGAATATTGGCGATAAGTGAAAAACCAGAGACATGACAATTATGGAAGCTTTTTCCTTGACATAGTTTATGACTATACATAAATCATATCAGACATGAATAAGATCCCTATTCTTGAAATACAAAAAACTGGGAAAACTCTGTTCCCATAAGCCACCCCTGGCTACTTTCTGGGTGGAAAATACAGTACTACAGTTCTAGATATTTGATCAGTCTAATATCCATACAGAAGATGCATCGGGAGAGGTGTAAAGATTAAGCATGCTGATATAAAGATTTTTAATGGGACAACCAAGATTGTCCTAAGAAAGTAACTGCACCTGCTGTAGAGAATAGTAAATCCATAAGTATCCAGCAGTATTGCATTAAGCCCGGCATGTCTCCCAAAAAGTTGTAAAACTTCCAAATGCAGGGTACAGGTTGCACATTTTTGAGGTAGAATCTCATCCCCTTATACTAATGTCTATTGAATTCTCTAAATTTGTAAGCATTGTAATAGTTTGCTGCTATACATGCCTGCATGCAGTATGCACATTTTTGTGTTGCTCCGAGTCCTAGCACATTATTTATGAATGCGCACACATTTAGCCTACAATTATCTCTATTGTACAGTGTTATAAAACATATTTCTAGTTCATAAATATATATGGTAATTACTAACAAAGATTGTGGTTTCCAGATAAGTGTAAAGTGCATCTCTTTCTATAGGAAAGTGTTACAGTTATGTTGTCCCGAGTTTATAACATAAGTAATTAGTGATACATTATTTACTGTTGAAGTTCAATAAAAAATGAATGGAACTCACATCTGAGCTGAAGGAACATCAGGACAGCTAAAGAGAGACTGCATGTCCATAGGATTCGTGGCTGTTCCATCATCCAGCACTGCTCTATAGTTCTCTTCACATTACTCCATTCACTATGCTGGGAACCATATCTTGTACATATGCACAGAGCATCACTTCCACAGCATGTACACAACAGCACAGACACACTCTGCTCTCATTGATAGAGCAGCTAGGATGCTGGTACAAGAGGTCTGGGTGATGTGTAAAACCTGGTGTAGATGATTGAAGATGCATGGAGTGGATTAAGGGAAGGGAAGGAGTGAGCCTGCAGAGAAGCTGATTAACCAATATATTACTCTACAGTCTGCACTGAACTTGTTTTTTTCTAAGATGTTCAATGCACAATCACATGGTTGTAATATCTGACTGTTATTATTATTATTATTATTATTATTTATTTAGTTTTTACCATTTTATTATTATTTAAAGCTGTGAACCAGGCAGATAAAAAATAAAATGACATATTAATGACAAAATACAACCAAGCAAGCTATAATTTTCAGGATTATTGAAAATATGCTCCCAGCATCCTTTTACAAATATTACAGTTAGATAATTCAACAGAGTTTTAAAGACAATTAGTTATTAAATGACTTACTATATTAATACTACACCCAGACATTATTTTTTTCCTTTATAGATGTCATAGGTAATATCTTTCCTCAAAACCCATATATGAACATGGAAAATGAGGCAGATCTAAAATATAGTTGAAATATACTTTTTAAATTTGCAAAAGAACGCAATGGAAAAAAAAAATTAGTGAATTAATGTCACATGTTAATAATATAGGCATTAATGCTAAAACAGTTTAAAAAAGTTTTTTTTTTAATACATTTATTAGGAAGCTGTTAAAGTCTACTGAGCATAAAATACATTTATACAGTTCCTCATGATTGCAAACACATGTTCTAGCAGGCATACGAGACTGTCATCACTACTGATCAGTAATTAGACTAGCCCTTTAGGTGGAGTAAGAGATACGACAGAAAAACAAGTAACTTTGAGATGGCCAGAGCTGGACTCGGATGTTGTTGTGTGTGCTTGTTTAGCAAATCACGTACTGTAAATGGACTAAACGTCCTTTCCCCGCCCCACTTTCTCTCCAAAATAGTAGGCTATATTAAGAGGGCCTGATTCATTAAGGATCTTAACTTAAGAAACTTCTTATTTCAGTCTCCTGGACAAAACCATGTTACAATGCAAGGGGTGCAAATTAGTATTCTGTTTTGCACATAAGTTAAATACTGACTGTTTTTTCATGTAGCACACAAATATCAGCTTTAAATTTCAGTGTACATATAAGCTATCAAGTATTTGTGTGCTACATGAAAAAACAGTCAGTATTTAACTTATGTGCAAAACAGAAAACTAATTTGCACCCCTTGCATTGTAACATGGTTTTGTCCAGGAGACTGAAATAAGAAGTTTCTTAAGTTAAGATACTTAATGAATCAGGCCCAGAGTCCTTTGCCTTTGAAGATGGAGCAGACAGGGCTGTCTTCACGGACGTATTTCCCGGTTCAGGCCATGATTTTGCATACCATACGCTCAAAATCAGCAGATGCGTGCCAGGATGAATCAAGCCCATGGAGTTCATCCATGAAGAAGCGACTTTGATGCTTCATTCGCATCCTGGCAGTGATATATGGATTCTTTCACATGATATGTCACACTTTTGTTTATTCATTTTATTTTACTGCATTTGATTATAAAGGTTATTCTTGTTCCCCTGTACTGGTCTTTCTATTACCAGTGATAGGAACACTGCTTTTCACCAGGACCCCCACAAGGGATTAATGGACTACTTTAGAGGTCACGGTTCCCAGACCAACTTCACTAGACATCAGCTTACACTACAGATAGAAAATGCAGAACAATGAAAACACAAGGGGAGGGCAATGGCTGGCAGCCCATACAACAGACAAAACACAAAGCATGACTAGTCAGGGAGCTAGGTGATAGACATGCGCCCAAATGTACACTCACACGTCACCTTAAGCAAATTTATACATTTGCATGTCTTACCAAGATTTTATATTGCTTTTCTCCAGCTATCTACTTATTGGTGACTCATTACTTCATGAAACAATTTTCCAATGAGTCACGTGAACCAAGTGGGTGGCTGTTTTTCTTAACTACAAATAGAATCAAGCAAGTGCAGAATGTGCTTCTTGCCTATGGAAAAACTCACCTAGAAAGCGGAGAGTGAAGGTAGTAGGAAAGATAGTGAACACACAAATGTCCTTTTTACAGTAAGTTGCCAAAACTATACCCCATATGCAAAATATGGTCTAACTAGTGCGTTAATATTAATACTATGCTTGCATTATATGCATTTCTTTCCCTTTTTTACATCTAAGAATTTTATTCACCTTTGCAGCCACTGCCTGACACTGGGTGTTGCCATTCAGCCTTATGTAAACTAGTAAGTCCTTTAACATTTACATTTTGCCCAACTGTATTCCATTTAATATGTAAGTGGCATAGTTATTACCAAGGTGTATAACCCTACATTAAGTAAATCTGTGTATATGTGGTAACTATGCAATCAGCACAATCTGTATTTTCTGAGTATTTTATTTGGTAAATAGAGTTTATGTGAGATCTTCTGTTGCAAATAATTTCTTTTTATAGTTTGTTTTTACAAAAGTAAAGTTTTTAAGCCAGAAAAACCCAGCAATATAGTTTGAATGACAAAACTGTTAAAACCACTCTTAAATTCTTTATGGTGGGTTGTTTAAAAAACAGTTTGAGGGGTCACAAGAACTCTTTATGTAATCTTCCAGTTCCTTCATGAAGAACATTTTTGCATGTAAGTGTGGGTACAGAAACACAATCAATTGTGGGTCACAATCAGAGAGAAACACACATGGTAAGACAGAGACAGATGGGGACAGACTGATTCACAGACAAAATTGGAGACAGGGGTATAGACACAAAAAGGGGGAATAGAGAGACAGATACACAAAGGGGGTGACAGCATGCACACACACAAAAATGGGGGTAGCAAAACACTAAAGTGACTGGTGTTGGGAGTGTGGGGAAAGCGTGTCAGAGTGAGTTTATCAGCACCCAATCAATAGGCTGCTTCACACGTGTATAGGCAGTGAAGCCACTGAAGTAAGTGCCATTTTTAAAAAGCAAGATAAGGTAACAGAGAAGATCTGGAAGGAGCAGCAAGAGGCCTATGTAAAGCTGGGTACACACCTATACAATTATTATGCAGATCACACGATTCACGACCGTTTGGTCAGTTACTGCAAGAGTGTGTGTGCTCCCACAATCAAGTTTTATCATACTGAAACACATAGCATCTGCTGATTTGCTTTTATAAACTTCCTAAAAATCACGATCAATGACGAAACAATGCCTTTACAGCAGATGGTTATGAGGGATGATGATCACAGATTTGAAGGTAAATTGTATACAGTAATGGCCAAAAGTTTTGAGAATGACATAAATATTGGTTTTCACAAAGTTTGCTGCTTCAGTGTTTTTAGACCTTTTTGTCAGATGTTGCTATGGTATACTGAAGTAAAATTACAAGCATTTCATAAGTGTCAAAGGCTTTTACTGACAATTACATTAAGTTTATGTAGAGTCAATATTTGCACTGTTGACCCTTCATTTTGAAGACCTCTGCAATTCGCCCTGGCATGCTGTCAATTAACTTCTGGGCCACATACTGACTGATGGCCGCCCATTCTTGCCTAATCAATGATTGGAGTTCATCAGAATTTGTGGGTTTTTGTTTGTCCCCCACATCTTGAGGATTGACCACAAGTTCTGATCCCCGCGCCACTTAGTTATCACTTTTGCCTTATGGCAAGGTGCTCCATCAAGGCATTGTTCATCACCAAACTGTTGTTGGATGGTTTGGGGAAGTTGCTCTTGAAGGATGTTTTGGTACCATTCTTTATTCATGACTGTGTTCTTAGGCAAAATTGTGAGTATGCCCACTTCCTTGGCTGAGAAGCAACCCCACAAATGAATGGTCCCAGAATTCTTTACTATTGGAATGACACAGAACTGATGGTAGCGCTCACCATTCCTTCTCCGGAACAAGCGTTTTTTCCAGATGCCCCAAGCAATCTGAAAGGGGATTCATCAGAGAAAATGACTTTACCCCAGTCCTCAGCAGTCCAATCTCTGTACCTTTTGCAGGATATCAGTCTGTCACTGATGTTTTTCCTGGAGATAAGTGGCTTCTTTGCTGGCCTTCTTGACACCAGGCCATCCTCCAAAAGTCTTCGCCTCACTATGTGTGCAGATGCACTCACACCTGCCTGCTGTCATTCCTGAGCAAGCTCTGCACTGGTGGTGCCCCAATCCCACAGATGAATAATCTTTAGGAGACGGTCCTGGGACTTGCTGGATGTTCTTGGGTGCCCTGAAGCCTTCTTCATAACTATTGAACCTCCCTCCTTGAAGTTCTTGATGATCCAATAAATGGTTAATTTAGGTGCAATTTTACTAGCAGCAATATCCTTGCCTGTGAAGCCTTTTTTGTGCATAGCAATGATGACTGCGCGTGTTTCATTGCAGCTAACCATAGTTAACAGAGGAAGAACAATAATTTCAAGCACCACCCTCCTTTTAAAGCTTACAGTCTGTTATTCTAACTCAATCAGCATGACAGAGTGATCTCCAGCCTTGTCCTCATCAATACTCTCACCTGTGTTAACGAGAGAATCACTGACCTGATATCAGCTGGTCCTTTTGTGACAGGGCTAATATCCAGTGGAAATGTTTTTGGGATAAAGTTCATTGCCATGGTAAAGAGCGACTTTGAAATTAATTGCAATTCATCTGATCACTCTTCATGACATTCTGGAGTATATGCAAATTGGCATCATGAAACCTGATGCAGCAGACTTTGTAAAAAATAATATTTGTGCCATTCTCAAAACTTTTAGCCATGACTGTGTGTGTGTATGCATGAAGCTCATTGGGACTTTCAAACAGTGAAATCATTAAAGACATTGCATCTGAAGTATGATTGCATAGGTGTGTACCCAGCTTAATTGGGCAAATGCTGCCTCTCTAAGGCTGGATACACACTACAGAAAATTTCTCCCGATGCGATATAGTTAACTGAAAATAAAAAATGTCCCGATCAGCATGTCGATTCATGTCTACACACTATACATGTTTTACAAGATTTACCTTCAGATCTGTGCTCTTCATCTGTCATAACCATCGGCTGAAAAGATTGTAACTCTGCACGCTACATAGAGAACTATGGACACTGCGGGTAATGAGTGCATACACACTGCAGTATTGGAACGACATTGTTCCATCGTTAAAAAAGATTTTTAGTTAGGTTTAAAATTAAATCAAACGATACGATGTGCATTGGAACGATAATCTTTCAAAGCGTGCACACTAATGCAATATCGGGCCGAACAAGCGTTTATCGTGTGATTGGCCCCATAGTCAGATGAAAAACCTGTAATGTGTACCCAGTCTAAGGCAACAGGAAGCGTGCGACCCTGCCTATAAAAATTCTGGCCCAAAGCATTGCATTTGGAACCAGCCCAGCCCAACTCGTTGTGGAAGCTGCATTGACATGGCATTATTGTAGTTGGGAGAGCCAGACTTTTAAAATGTACACTATTGTTAACTATTAGATCTATTTATTGAACATACTGAACTAAAATTTAAGAAATCACAATCTTTTACATTTAACTTTAGACGCAATAATAAAATCAGTTTAAGGTACAAGCAAAAAGCTGCACTTGCCCTGGAAAATAAATGTACACTTTGGGCTTCATTTAGAGTTGGATGTATGTCGATTTTTGTAGTGCAAACATACGCATTTCAGTACTAGTCTTGCATCCCAAAATGCAGCCCCTTATGCCTGAAGAGGCGAAACAGGACAGTAAACATACTCTAAACTGAGAATAGTATGGACATACACAAGCGTGGCACATCCCCCAGAGATGCGACCTAATAAGTCTTAAACGTACTGGAGGGTTGATGTTAACATATGTGATGATGATGACATCTAGCAGCTTCTGATTGGCTGTTTGCATATTGTCCCCTCCGGCTGATTAATTTCTAGTACTTAATTCACTAGTGTTTTAAGCTATATTAGATACATGGCAGCTGTCTGTTCAAATTACTAACTTGTCATTTTTATCTACTGCATGAAAAAAAAGATTCAAAATGAATTTATAAAGGTGGATGTGAAGGTGTATTTCATTACATTTCATTTGGAAAATGTGACTTTCGTGTTTATTAGTAACACTGTTATGACGTTATTCTCTCTTGTGTATATGATAAGTCATTATATTATATTGTGCACAAATAGGGTAATGATACTTTCACATTGGTAACTAACACTGTCACATTATAATTTTTGCGCGTACGTTCAGAGACAAAAATGTGTCAAAGTCTAAATGAGGCCTGTTCTGTGTAAATAGAAACAAAAACGAGGCCTAAAATAATGTATACCAACATCCTGCAAAATGGCTCAGTATCCTAAGGTCACAACCTACTGGTAGTAAAAATGTTAAATCTGATTGACTGGAAGAAAACTGCTCCAAATAATGCACTGAGGCCTAACAGGACATTTTTTGAATAATTTAAATGGTTACTGTTGTAGGTAGAATTCTAGGAATAAAAAGAGACCAATGTAGCTAAATAGGAAAGTGATAGGGAAAAAAGAAACTTGTTAAAAGTAGAGAGAACAGAAATGTCAATATAAGAAATCTACGAAAAAGGATATCAGGAGATATGTTCTTTCCATTTGTGTTTAGAGAGGAAGACACAATGCTAGGAAACATGTTGCATCGCAATAATTCATGCACATTATAAGATATTACTGGGATAATCCAAGAGGAAATACATTTACAGCTAAACAGAATTCAGATTGATAAGGCACCAGATAGTACCTACCTATGTGTGCCAAATGATTTATATTCAGTTACAACAAAGGTATAACCCCA